>NW_017306358.1:1330747-1335109 GCF_000935625.1 Nanorana parkeri | reverse complement strand
AGGGGTGACACCGGCGCCGCCTCTCTGGGCAGAGGAGCGGCAGGTTAAAATTAACAAATAATTAGAAAAAATTATAACAAATAAAAAGTGAAAGAGAATCAGATAAATACAAATTTTAAAAAGTAAAAAAATAAATAATAATTAAAAAAATAAAAAAAGGGATAAGAAAAGTAAAAAAAACAAACAATCAGAGATGGTCTTTCACCTGTGTAGGCAAAAATCCTTGCATCGGCCCTGTGTTACTGTTTTAAAAGGAGGGCTAGTCTTTGATAAATCAGCACATTCTCAGCATTCATCTCAACTGCAGAAACAAAGAAACTAATCCCACTAGTGTGAATAAGACTATTAGCATAGTGATTCACAGGTTGGGTTATACAACAAAAATGAAAATACAATGCAAGTCTCACTTTTACCCTAGAACCTCTCCTTCCTACTAAGCTAGATTTTGTTAATCTTTTTACCCAGAGATAGTATAATTTAAAATTGTCATATTAGATATTTATGTCAGAGCACCAATGAAACTGCTACCAATGTGTTGAGTAAAGATGGAACAAAATTTCCAGAAGTGCATATTTTTGACCTTTTGTCCCCTCATTGATTTACACATTCAGTTAATAAGTGTAAAATTCCACATGGAAACACAATAAGAGTGACAACTACTGTTGCGATAGGCTTTATTTGAAGACCTGTCCTCAAGTCCCAACAACAGTGATCTTTTCAAGTTAACCTCACATATCCCCTGGAGAAGCCATTTGTACTTCAGCAATGTGATGCCATGACCTGCGTGGGTACCATCAATCCATAAACTAAAAAGCTTTGGAAAATACTGCCATAGCGGATGAAACTTTAGATTTATACTAAGTAATTTTCTTTTTTTTTCTCAATGATCAAACCTGCTAGATTTTTTGACTACTAGTTGACTGGCAACATCTGGCATAGATTTATGAGTATTGTAAATGTTTGACTCTTGAGAAACAGACTCTTGCTATAGCACAACAAATCTAGTCAGTCTCTCACGGGGTATGTAAAGGGGATCTTGAACACATATTTTGAGGGAAAGTTTATTTTGTTGCATGAAGGATCTGCCTGGCTATGCCTATGCAAATGCCCTAACTCTTAACAATATTAATAAACATGACATTTACTGTTGCTAGTAACGGCATCAAATTTTCAATTTGCCTTTTACAACCTTCACTGAAAAAAGTTAGCTGGCATTTTATTGATTGCTTTTGTCCGTGTCAGCTTAACAAATTCTCTTCAGCAATAGTTTTATCAGGACTAAGATTTTTCTTTCTGTGGTCTTAGCTGTCCTATATGTTTAATGTTACAAGACAGCTTAGTTCAGTGATTAAAATAAACAATTCATAAACAAACTGCAGTCGGAAGGAAACCACTTATGTGATGTAAATTGAGAATTGAAAGTACATGGGATAAAGTATTGAATTTATTACATGACCTTATTGCTCTGAGTTGTTCTCTATAAAAGTATAAGGGATTGTTCATTGCCATCCTATTGTCACTACCACTGAATATCTCCTTTGTTATGCTTGATCATACATGACTTGCTCTAATGGAACATAGAGTTGTAATGGGAAATATTAGAAGTATGGTTAAATCAAACAGAATTGTGTGGAGAGCTAAGAGCTTGATGTTAGTGGCCTCATGTGTGACTACTTGCTCCACCAAAGGGCCATACATTACAACCAGAACAGCACAGTGTTCTTAGTAATAGCTACCGCAGTAATATATTTAATATTAATAATAATAGTAGGTTAATAAATAATAATATTTATTAACCTACTGTTAACTGTACTAATGCCCATGCCAAGAATTATTAGCAGGATTATAAGGATATAATAACAAGAATTTATTATTATATTATAATCCTGCTAATAATTCTTGTTATAGGCTTATTCGTTATTATAATAACAAGAAAAACACCGCCAGTTATTAAAATTATTATTACTAATTAGGAATACTTAGATGGAAAGCATCCGTGTCAGATATTAACAACCATGAGTTGCAGCTTGTGATCCCATTTAATTTCTTCTTTGCAGGAACAGCATACTTACTAGGGTAGCACGTGGCCCCTAGATTGCCAGTTGACCATTACTATGTTAATTTATTGCATGTAATAGCGCTGTCATTTTGTATCCAGCTTTGTAAGTAACAATAGTTGTTTATGCTGCTTCCTAAAGTAAAATTGAAGTAAAGATGACAGAAAGCAGTTCATCCTCAAAGCATAGTCAGCACAAGATGAATGAGCCTGTATGAGTGACAAGCATTTTGCCTTGTCTTCTCTATAAAATAAAATAATGAATTTTGGTAAAAATAAAAATATCCGTACAAATTGCTTACGTGTTTTCAAGCTGTTCTATGCGCTTAAGACAGGTTGTATAAAATGATAAATGGCATCAAGCAATTATGCAGCAGAAAATGTATTGTACATGTATTTCACATATGGCCTTTACACTCAAATCTTGTTTAGCTGTCATACTATCAGCTGGAAATAACATTTATTTCACACGGCAGTATTTATCACAATCAATCCCCTGTTTTACCAGACAGTCTCTCAGCAGAAACTCACCACAGATTTTAGTACAGATTACCTACTCACTGTTAACAAGCTGCATTTGCCCTCCTAATATTTAAATTATAAAAAAACAATAAGAATGTATTCAGTACTGCCTTTGATGTTGTTGCCTAAACAACACAAGTAGAGCACAAGCTATCACAACCTTTGCCGAATGTGAATGCAGCATAATTCAGTTAATAATTCACATTAAACTCTCTGCAGGTTACGTTTACACATGTGTACACAATGGCAGCTATATTTCGGCAGCACCTTCTAAAGTCCTCTCTGTCCCCTAGGAATGGAGTGCAGTCCACCCATGTAAAACAAGCATTTTCTTACTAAAATGTTACTCTCATGACAGCTACCAGATAATAGATGGGATACCAGTTTGCATGTCTGTTAACTAAACATGTCCCTGCTATGGCCTTTATCCATTCTTATTGTGAACTGTCCAGATTCTATACATGGATCGCCAGAAATTCTCCTCTTATTTGCTAGCAAAATTAGTTTTTTACAAATGATATGTGAGTAAATTTTTTTATTACTGTAATTATTCCTTATTCCACCATCAATGCCCAGGGTTGTAGTATAGTCCTTTGTGTCCAGAACTGCTTGATTACTACATCTCCCAATTATATTTATCTAGTTTATCCTTATGGTTCCTCTTTAGTCCTACATCCCTTACCTAAACATATTTATTATTACAGGTATTTATGTAGAGCTGTCAATGTACACAGCCCTTTTACATAGTGTACTATTCATTTACACCAGTCCCTGCCCTCAATTTGCTTTCAAGCTCAGGTCTCTATCTCACATACACACACACATCTTAGTGACGATTTAAGGTGCCCATACACTATTGTTCGATTTCCTTCGTTCCGTCATCGAACCTTTGTTAGATTTCCATTTGAATACCACATCATGCCTGGTGCAATGTCAATTTCGAATACTAATACACCAAATTTTGTCTATCGACAGAACATGTTTTCGTTTGCGCATACACAGCGTTCTTGTTTTTTTTCTACGAAAATGTCATTAATCCATCGTTTTTCGTTTGATTTGGAAAAAGTTTTCCAGCCTGACCGATTGAGGAAATTTGGCCCAGAGTATAGCAATTAAAATCGCTGGGTTTCCATCAACTGATCGATTATCAATCAAAACCATGTACGTGTTCGATTTCTGAACGATAATCGCAGTGTATGGGCACCTGCAAAGAACTCCGAAAGGAACATTATCAGAAAGAGGACAAGTATTTTTTCTTCAGTCCAGTGAAAGAAAATTATTACTAATTTAGACCTGTAATAGAAGGAATCATTCGGAAACCTGGAAGTGCTAATTAAGACTGCCTTCCCCTCTCCATGTTTACTTTGCCTAGCCCTATTACTGGCATATGCTCTAAGATATTTTGACTTTAAATGCTGCTATGACTGCACTGCCATGGGTACCCACTGGGTGCCATTTCAGTCAATTTTCCTTTCAAGTTAATTACAGTTTAAAAGAAAAATATAATATTAGCATCTAATATTCATATGGAAGTAAAAAGTTAATCTGTGTAGCCACAACTGTGAGGAATCATTTACATATACATGCCATGACAGGTACAGGGGCTGAATCAGACACAGGTAAGACTGGGTCTCTTTAAAATTTGACCTGAACTCAAGATGTGAGGGTATTTATTCTATAGGGAACATCCAGAAATGGTAATTGTCCCTAAGCAGCACTCTGAAAAATACCTTTGTCTTGAATTCCTCCTGAAAATAGTAGTATATATATATATATATATAACA
>NW_017306358.1:1328795-1330472 GCF_000935625.1 Nanorana parkeri | reverse complement strand
TATATATATATACACTGAGTGGCCAGTTTATTATGACCACCTGAAGTTTGTAGGCAAATTAGCTATAATTTCGCGCTGAAGTTTCTAGAGGGCCAAACCATTATAAATAGGGAAGCAGGTTGTTAACCACGACAGTAGAAGTGATTTTTTTCTGAAGATATGGGTAAACAACGCGATTTAACAGCCTCTGAACGTGGGATGATTGTTGGCACTCAAACCATGGAGCGAGTATCAGCAAAACAGCAGAATTCGTTAAATGTTCAAGAGGGGCTCATTGTTAAAGTGTTTAAAGACTGGACTGTCAGCCGAAAATCTGGGTCTGAACGTGCGAATTGTGGCCGTCAGCGACTAGTCAATGTTAGGGCAGAACGGAGAGTGGCAAGACTGGTACAAGACAACAGAAGGGCAACAGTGCAGTGTCAGATTCCTCGCATCACCTTTCAACATCTCGTGGAGTCACGAGGCGGCCCAACTAAGTCATCTCGTGGAGTCATCTCGTGGCCCAACGAAGTACTGATGGGGTGGTCATAATAATCTGGCCACTCAGTGTAGTATCAGATCTAGTGCATTGTGCCCCTAACTGCTGACCTTATGAAACTTGGAGTGAGATTTAGTGATGTCACTACTTTGCTGCTCACTGTTCTTCTTGCTGGAGAGAAAACTGCAGTGCAAGGCTCCCCCTGCTTTAGTTATTCTGTGGATCAGGGGGGCTGTGCGGGTTCTTGGGTGGGTTGTGCTGGGTTTCAGGAGGGCTGTGCAGGGTCTCAGGAGGATGTGCGCGGTCTCACCTGGGCTGTAGGGCTGTGTGCGGTCTCACCAAGGCTGTGCAGAGTCTCACCAGGACAGTGTGCAGTCTCACCAGAGTTGTGTGCGGTCTCACCAGGGCTGTGCACGGTCTCAGAAGAATGTGCAGGGTCTCACCAGGGCTGTGTAGGTTCTCACCAGGGCTGTGTGCAGTCTCATCAGGGCTGTGCAGGGTCTCAGGAGGATGTGGGGATCTTTCCAAGCCTGTGCGAGGTCTTACCAGGGCTTTGCGTGGTCTCACCTGGGCAGTGTGCGGTCTCACCAGGACTGTATGTGGGGTCTAACCTGGGCCGCAGGTCTCACCTGGGTTGCATGCAGTCTCACCGGGGAGGCGTGCGGTCTCACCAGGGCTGGGCAGGGTCTCGCCAGGACTGGGGGGGATCTCATCAGGGCTGCATGTGGTCTTACTAGGGCTGTGTGAGGTCTCACCAGGTCTGTGCGTGGTCTCACCAAGGCTATGCACGGTTTCCCCTGGGCTGCATGAGGTCTCATCAGGGCTGCTCGGGGACTCATCAGGGCTATGTGTGGCATCTCACAAGGGCAGCATGCGGTCTCGCCAGGGCTGGGCGGGCTCTCGCCAGGACAGGGGGGGGTCTCACCAGGGCTGCATGTGGTCTCACCAGGGCTGCGTGAGGTCTCACCAGGTCTGTGCATGGTCTCACCAGGTCTGTGCATGGTCTCACCAGGTCTGTGTGTGGTCTCACCAAGGCTATGTGCGGTTTCCCAAGGGCTGCATGCAGTCTCATCAGAGCTGCTGGGGGACTCATCAGGGCTGTGTGGCATCTCACAAGGGCTGCATGCGGTATCACCATGGCTGCGCAGGATCTCACCGGGGCTGGCTGATAATGGAGTTGGTGCATCCCAAATATATAT
>NW_017306358.1:1319976-1328611 GCF_000935625.1 Nanorana parkeri | reverse complement strand
TATATATATATATACGTATATATATATATATATTTTTTTCCCTACACATACATGGCAGGAATTAGAGGGACAGGTGGGTGTTCGAGTGCTCTGACTTACCTGCTGACTCGCGCTCGCTCCGAGTCCTCTCACTCCCCGGCTGCTCTCTGCACCACTCCTAGGCCCCCCTTCCCCGATGCCCTCAGGTGGAGGGAGGGAGCGAGCGGTTCCGGTAATAATACTTCCTGCCCCCGATCTGATACCAGCCTTGCTGACGGCGCCCCTCCTGATGCGTTGCCCGGGGAACATGCCTTCTTATTTCTGGCACTGCTATTATCTTTTCTTTTCTGTGCTTTGAGAGTTGTTTTAAAGGTACCTAGCTGGAGACCGAGTAGACAAGGGGCTACCCATGCACCTCTTGCCCTACACCTCTGGAGATGAAGACAGACAATGGGGGGATGCAGAGTTGCACTGATGCCTGTGCTGGCAACTGGACTAGCTATTGTGAATAAGCGGCCAACCCTGCAGGGATTGGGTGACTTGGAAAACCTATGGAAAGCTGGAGCTAGGAAGCGTCCTGTGAGGGTGACCAGATGAGCAGACACCAGACAGCAGAGTAGACAGGAACCAGACGGATGGCCGGAAGAGTCAGAGTCAGAGCCGTAGCTGAGGTCATATACAGGAGGGCTGAGTAGCAGTGGTACGGAACAACAGGCAGGAGCATGGTCAGGATCATAAGCAAGGGTCAGACACGTATAAGCAAAGTCATGAGGTGCCAGATCAGGATACAAGAAGCGAGGTCCAAGGATCATGAGCCGGGTTCATACACAGGGAAGCAGGAAGGCAGGGTAAACGCAGGCACACAAGGATAGCTGATAAACACATAGCAACTGGCCCCTTGCTCAGACATTGTTTGAATAGGGAATGTGTGCCTGCTCACGAATTTGCACTGTTGTGCAAACATATCCTCCCCCAGGCAGGAGGATTGGGGGTGTGAAAGAGAAACTCACATGGTCAGCCCTGAATATTTATATCCTCCCCAGCATGCACCACTGACCATGAACCTCCTAGTGATTGGCTAGAAAGACACACCTATTCACAAGCAACAGCTGAATTCACCAGAACACACAGAAAACAGTTTAAATCTCCTTAGTGATTTATTGTAGTGTCATATTATGCCTTGTATGCTAACGTTTTGTGACAGCTCAGGGACCCTTCAACAGAGCAGCACAGTGTGGCACTGATGAAGGGTCCCTGCATGGTCCCAAAATGTTAGCATACACGGCATAATGTGACACTCCAATAAATCACTAAGGAGATTTAAACTGTATTTCGTGTGTGCCGGTGAATTCAGCTGTTCTGCATGGTGTCATCCGTGATATCACTATGAACACCAGCGTTATTCTATGGTCATAAAGTGTTGTAAGGTGTGCATGTAGACTCTTCTGCAACACCTATTCATGGTGTTGCAGAAGAGTCTACACCCTGCAAGGTTACACCCAGCAGCAGTCATTTGGAAACAATAACATAGTGCTTAGGGAAAACCAAATGAGCACAGACTATTAAATCAGCTAGACTGGATACAGTCTAGCACAGGGGTGTCAAACTCAATTTAATCGTGGGCCGCATCAACATTATGGTTGCCCTCAAAGGGCCGGTTGTATCTGTAAGACTATATAAATGTATCTAATCTTTATCATAATTGCCTCTGCATTCGATTATCACTGGTTTTAAAGCTGCAGGAGAGGTGCGAGGGCCACATGAAATGGCCTGGTGGGCTGGATTTGGCCCCTGGGCCTTGAGTTTGACACATGTGGTCTAGCAGAACTAAATTTAAGGTTTCACCCCACTTAGGGCAAAGTGGCTACACTAGGAAAGCAGCCTAGGGTAACAATGCTGCTCTTCTGTGGAGACAGTACAATGAATGAGTGTTGTCACTGTAGGACAGGAAGTGTGTTACCAGAAAGATCACCAGGTAAAAATAAAGGAAGAAAAGCAGAAAAAAAGCAAACTAATGCAGCCACCATATCTTGATCTTCATTTATGTGACTAAAATCTAGTAAATGCTCTACTTTAACATTTGTTGCCTTACAAATCAATACAAGGAAGTTAAAACAATGACATTAAAACCATGGCAAGGAGAATTTTCTGTTACATGAAAAACATCTTTCTTAGCAATGAGCGTAGATCATTAGTGTGTTTAGCTGCTTTTGCATCCTAACAGATGTACACACTTCTGTACCTCATATGCCCTCCTGCTCTTTACATGCTTACATGCATTTTGTAATTGCAAGTGACAGCCTGGAACTCTCTGATATGTTATTTACCCATACAGAAGACCTTTAACTATAATGGCATCTACTCACAACAAAACCTAACACAGGAAAACAGGGAAAAGTGAACACATTTGCCAGTTTTGCTTAAAAAGATATTATTAACAAAATGTCTCAGTTTTTCATATTTGTGCGTTTCGGTATGAATTGACTTACTCTTGACCACCGACCAAATAGAGGGATTTCATGTGTTATCCAATTATAAAATAATATAGAAGAAGCTAAAGAGATTGCTACAGGAGAGGTTTTAAAATAACAGTGTGGCTTTGTAAAGCAGACCAACTTGACTTCCCTTAACCAGTTGACATCCGCTTGCCCATGCGTGCCCGCTAGGGGGCGCGCGCGAGCAGGAAAAAAATGCCATCTGGCGACGGCAACCCGCCAATGCAGCAGTGCCGTCCGTCCGTTTTTCTACTACGGGCGGACGGCAAGAGGTTAAAGTGATATTAAAAGGAAGAAAGTTTTTAAGCTATTTCAAATGTTGATGACATTGCTTACAATAGATGCTGTCTCTTGATGTTTAAAAGTGTATCTTCCTGCAGATATCCTGTTGTAGGATGGCTCCTTTCCCTTGCAGGGTCCGATGGAACCACCAATTGAACAAACTGAACAGAGAAGCTGATTGGTTGCCCTGGGCAACTGCTCCAGATTTTGTCCGCTCCAGTTTTGTTAATTTCCCCTCATAGTGTTTCCTGGAGGTTCTGGATGCCCCGCTGGCTAAAAGATCATAAAGGAATGTACTACATGTCTTTGTCCAATTGGACCTAAAATTAGAAACTGAATCCTTGCTTTTGAAGTGTTGAATAAATACCTTATTTTTAAGAAGATGATCCTGTACTTTATAGTGTACAGATGGAGGGCTTTTTTGGCCACCTCACCATAAGCTTACTGGCTATCCATTATTTGTGGGTGTATTTTGCTTGCCCCTTCCACTATAAAGTATTAACAGTAACTTTATTCTACAGTAATATACTGATTAGAGAAAGCTCCAGTACTAGGGATAGAATATCAATACTGTAATACTGTAATGTATATGTGTTGCAGCTGTTTCTGATACCATTAACAGTGCCTTAACTTTGGATGCAGGCATTAGCTTAATGCACAATTTTTTCTATTCCTTTGATTTCCACTAGCATGTACCCCAGTGCACCTTTATTGCAGTGTAGCGTGGATGTGTTCCAAGAACGCATTGAACGGCAATAACCCCTCTCTTTTATTTCTTGACATGTCTTGTGATAATTCCTTCATTCCATTATGCAGCAATAACATATACTGAAATGCTGAAAGGTATCTGTGCACGTCTTCAATGGAATATTTTTAGCTGTTGTCATCATGTACCATTACATTTTCTTACAGCATATTCAGCTCAAAAAGGTATCACATAATGAAAGGTAGAATGAAACCTCAAAATCAGAGCATAGAAAAAAAATTTAAAAGATATCATATAAATATACAGTATAGTACATTTTACAATTAACATTCCTAGGTAATTTCCCTTTCAAAAGGGAATAAACAATAATTAATATAGAAATCACTTATGTTATGTACATAAAGGGCATGGGCACTGAAGCCAGAGCTCTCCATTCTTTGTCACAATGAAATACTGCATATCTATGATGGTGAGTAGTGATGAGCAAACTTGCTCGGGTTTGATTTGTCGGTGTGTTTGGCAAACATGTTAAAAAAGCTCACCAGTTGTGAACTTTAATGCATAACCCGTTGAAGCCAATGGGAGGCAAATCTTGAAAACAATTATAAATGCGAGTGGCATTTATAAAATATAAGATGGAGGCGACGGCATTGGCGTTCCATAACTACAAAGAATGTAATAAAAGATGTAAACTAGTAATACGGCAGCTAAAATTGAGTGCAAAAAGCATATTGCCACAGATAGTATAAAAAAAAAAAAAAAAAATTTTTAACAATATATAAACAGTAAAAAGGGGAGAAAGGAGCAGATAGGCCCAATAAAGGACGAAAACGGGAAATTAGTCACAAATGACAAGGAGAGGGCCGAAGTGCTGAACACTTTTTTCTCCTCAGTATACACTCAGGAGGGAAACGGGTTTGACGCCCATGATAAAACACAGAGTTCATCACAAAATATAGCCAAGTGGTTGACGGAACCCGGGATGCAACAAAGACTTTGTCTACTTAATGCAAATAAAGCGTTGGGTCCAAACAACCTGCACCCCATGATACTTAAGGAACTAAGTGAGGTTATAACTTGACCATTATTCCTCATTTTTAAGGACTCTCTAATGACTGGTAGAGTTCCGAGTGACTGGCAGAGGGCTACGGTAGTTCCAATATTTAAAAAGGGGGCAAGATGTCAACCTGGGAATTACAGACCAGTTAGTCTTACATCGGTAGTTTGTAAACTGTTAGAGGGAATGATTAAGGACTACTTGGTAGAATTTGTTCAGGCTAACGGTATAGTTAAAGTGACATTAAACCCTCAGATTTTTTAACATAAACCAATACTGTAATGTGTGCCTTACTGTAATCCATGGTAGTTTCCCTTCTCTTTGCTGCTCTTCCTTTTAAATCCTTATCACTTCTCATACTGGGGGAGAACTTCCCTTTGCAGCTGAGTGCCTCTTCCTGTAGTGCTGGCTCAGGTTGTGAACCTACACACAGACACCATGTATCCATTTCAGAGAAAAGGCAGGTATGTAACTTTGTAATTCCTCTCTATTTTCTAGGCTAATAGGCAAAAGATTGTCAAACAAACCGGCATTGGGGGGCATAGCCTCCTGAATGCACAATACCTTGAAATAAAATGTTTGGAAGATGCTCTGAAGCAGCCTATGAAATGTCACATCTATGGAATGTATACAGCTTACTACAACAAAACTGACATTTACAAAGACAAAAAAATGCAGTTCAAATTGCCAGCAAATTACAGTCTCCAGCTGCTTCATTCTGTTTATAAACAAAGTGGCTGGGAATTCCCTTCATCTATAACAGACCCTTATCTTAGACGAGGGTCTACTGGAGATGTTAAAGGGGACCTCACACCAAGAAACCGACATGGGGTTCACCCCAAATTCCATACTAGGTCTTTCAGGTCTGGTATGGATTCTAAGGGGGAACTCCATGAAAAAAAGCAAAACAATTGATGTGGGGTTCCCCTGAAATCCACTACCAGACCCTTATCCAAGCAGAAACCTGCCAGGCCAGAAAAGAGGGTAATTCTGGGTAGTCTATGTAACTGACAGCTAAATATAAACAAGGGGCAGGGTAAACCCAGTGACTTTATTGACCAAAAATTGATCTGTCCATTTTAGGTCAATGACATCAAGGGCTACTCTGCCTCTTTGTTTACATTCTGCTGTGGGACCCAGAGCTGTCATTTAGTGATAGTCTCCCATCAGGTGTGGACTTGTTCATCAGTTGGTGTTTTTTTTCTTCAGACAGTTGGCGGGTGTTGTTTACTATAATTGATGTTGATCTACATCACTGGGCAACATCATTGGCAATAGATGTTCAGCATGAAACTTTTTGGGGTTTTGAAAAAATTTTAAATAAAGGATTTGTCAAATGTCTGGGATTTGTTATTAAAACTTTCCCTTTTTTTGTGAATGAGAAAGGGGTTCTATGTACCCCATATTCATGTAGGGGTGTGGGCGGCATCTAAGGTCCCCCTTTATTCATACAAGGGGAGACCAGACTCTGATTAGCCCTCTGCCCACAGGCTGCTGCTCAAAATGAGGGTCTGGTAATAATTTTTTGAGTGGGGGTTCTAACTACAACACACACTGACAAAAGAATGCTGGGAGAGCTGACGTTTAAAGGGAGGGAGCTGGCACATTTTCCAAGCCCCTTTATTGGCCATAATCTGTCACCTGACCAGCCTCCAGCTGCTTCATTTTGTTTGTATACAAAGTGGCATGGAATTCCCTTGATCTATCGCAGACCCATATCCTAGATGAAGGTCTGCTAGAGGTGTTAAGAGGGACCTCACATAAAAAAACCTGCATGGGGTGTCGTGCATGGATCCCCTGCTGATTGAAGCATTTCAGAAAGGATGTCACTTTTTGTCGGTCCAGACCCATATTGGTTCATGGGGAGTCAGATGTAAATGGACATGTGTCTGTTTACATCAAATTAAGCCCGATCCACCAAGATCAGGTGTGCCAAAATCAAACTTTGGTTCTGTTTGTTTTTCCGGGAACTGGTCAGAGTCTGGCATAATCAGATGTAAATGGGCCCATGTCTGTTTAGATCCAGATGCCCATAGACTAACACTGTGACCTGATCAGAATGCCCCCGTGAAAGAGCTCCAAGAAGTATTTCCCCTCTGTTTGAATACATTTCCTTTCGCTTCTTGATGTAAAACTATAACAAAGGTTTTAACTATTCCCTACTATATCCAAAATACAACAAGATGTTGTGGCTTTAGATATACTGATATAAAAAATTCATACTTTCTGAACAGATTTCCATTGTATTGGCCTTTTAACAAAAAACAGTTAAACTCTAAGTTCTGTGTAATCTTACAGGGTAATCCTGTTCCTTCCAAATTCTGATTCCTTTCATTGCTGATTGTATTTACTTATTATGTGAAATTGTTCTACTCTGAATTACCACTGTGATGATTGCTGTTTTAGACAACAGTGGTATGATGTAGTTTTTTGTACAGCTATAACCTAATTACTGTAAGTTCAATTTACTACATAAATTGTACACTGCTGCTAACAGTGCCCTAGGCAGTGCTGCTTAATCGGAAGAGCTGCTTGACTGTAGTGTACAGTCACATGTATTGGGTAGTTTAAACATTTATTTCAGTGTATCAGACTTTTTAATTTATGTGACATTTTGCAGTCTTGTAATAGTTATTTTCTCATTACTGTATGGCGGTTGGGTTGATCAATAACTTCATCCTAACATCAATAATAAGTAACATGAAATTGTGATGCCATGACACAAACCAAGAATTACAGCTGATCTGTCCAAGAAATATCTGTGATTTATTGTGCCCTCTTGACCTTGCTTTATATCATGTGGTTGTTGAGTTTGAATTTTATATGGTTTCAGCTATACTTACAATACACTGAACATTTTTAGATTTTTGAAGATCAATACCTCTTTGGGACCTTTGCTTTTTAAATGGAATGAATGCACTTAAATATATCTTTCAAACAATTACAGTTATGTTATATTTAAGGGTTTATATGGTTAGTTTTTTCAGCAAGAGGTAGACAGTTTGATTAACTTAAAGTGATAGGTTGAAATAGGTGGGAATTGGTTGGTTTCTGTTTGAATTGTAACCAGCCAAGGGAGGAATATTTATTTTATAAATGTAATTTAGATTGTTGTGATAATTGTATGTTTTAATATGTTACATGTTAGGTTGGGTTTTAGTATAACAATGTTACAAAAGTTTATGTTGCTTAAGAGCGGTTAGAGCTAGACTGTATTTTGCTGTGTCTTGCATGCAATGACAAATAAAGTATGGTATCTTATCTTACTTAGATATGGTAACGCTCACATTCACTATGGTGCAGTTCTTACCTCCTCTCCTGGTGAACACATCATAACAGTGGCTAACATCCTCTAGATATATATGTATGCCTTTTTACATTGGTATATGCAGAACAAATCTGGACAATGTATGCACTTTATTCAGGGTGTTTTGCATTTCTGTAGTTTTATGTAAATATATGTATGCACTGTGCATTCACCATGAGGACTGGATTTCTGCATTACCAATCTAAACCATGGCCTAGGGCAGCACACTGCCATCCTCATATCATATTGCTGACAGGTCTTTAGTTTCCCCACTTTGCACATAGCTTCCGTTGTGGCTCTCCTACTATTGCCAGGTCTGGTAGGTGGTAGCCACAGATGCAGCCTATCAAAGCCTTCCTCTCTCTTCTCCCTGCTGCACAGTCCTGTCAGTGGTGTGAAGAATCCGCAGGCTGCCGTGTGTCTACAAGAATGCCTGGGCTGCGCTGCTACCACGCTTTAAAGGAGCCCCCAGTCAGGGATTCTGTATTTAGTGAGTACTTTAACTGGCCACATTCTTTTCGCAAAGCCTGGACTATTATTACATTTATCCTTTTTTAAAAGAGTGCAAGCCATCTTTAAAATGTATATTTCTATGGATACAGTATGTATTTTTTATATTGTATATTTCATCACTTTAAATCACCAGATAATGGAACAACCATCTCACTGTACACTGCACAATAAGTCATGTGTCAAGAATGAAAATTGTGGCGTGTAGCAATGGTTGGCGCTTGTTTTGAGAATGCAGATTTAGTAGTGTAATGTGTAATTCTGGGGGGGGGGGGATGGGTTGGGGGAGAGGGGGGTCA
>NW_017306358.1:1289472-1319880 GCF_000935625.1 Nanorana parkeri | reverse complement strand
AGTTTGGATGAAATGGGGTTCATTTACTAAAGGCAAATAGGATGTTCAGTTTGCAAGGGAATGTGCACTTAGTAGGGGACGTTTGCCCTTAGTTTAGTGGATGAGGGAAAGCTCTGCTGACTTTATTCACCCAATCATGTTCCAGAAAAAAATGTGTTCTTTTTATTTCTCTTGCACATGATTGGGTATTTTTTATAAAGTGAAGTTTCACTAAATTCACTAAGCTAAGGGAAACTTCCCTTGCAAAGTACAGACTCCCTTGCAATGTGAACAGCCTGTGTGCCTTTAGTACAGCAACTCCCATGTATCACAAGAGTATCTTCTGTTTATAAGCTGTAAACTGTGTTTTTATAAGAAAAGGAGAATAGAAAACTTCAGTGTTTTAGCTCAGATGCACAGCGCACAAGGTACTTTGTACAGGGATAACTTTCCACAGCAGAAGCATACTTCAGCTAAGTTGAGCACTGATGCAGGCAGATTGTTATTGAGGATGTAACATGATGTCACCTGGAAGCCCCATCAACATTATTGTGCTGAAGAAGCACAACATTATTGTGCTGACCTCATCCAAAATGTTGAGTAGGAAGCTCAAGTCCAGGAATTCCTTCAATTCCTTCAAGGACTACAAGTTTTTATTAAAAAAAACTACAGTAGCAACCTGATCTTAATGCTATATGACTTATGCTTGCAATGTACAATTACTCAAGGATGGTGTTAAAATGAATTGATCCTTAGTAATTACCGCCTAGTTCGTAGATGTGTTGATATACAGTTAAGAATCTTCACTCAAAAAATTGTGTGAATATTCACTTTAATGATCAAATTATGTAAAGAGCATCTGCAGGTCTATATTGTTGCAATTAGAAAATGTATCCCTTGGTAACATACTTATTTTTAATATTCCTATGCAAACATAATTTTGTGATAGTTCTTTAACAAGAAAATATTCTTTATGCGTGTATTAAGTCATTACTCTATATATTTCAGTTTATGAAAGGTGGGATTCTTGAAGAGCAATGGCATTCCCTAACAAATACAGAAAAGAAACAGTTAAAGTTAAAATGTTCATCATAGCTAATAAGGCCACATTTTCACACCATTGTCGGCTGCAAGTGCACAAAAGCTCTGTTTGTTATTCATCTTTTAATCACTTTGAAGGCTTGAGTCTCTTCACCCGCTCCTACTATTTAATTCTCATCTTTCTGTTTAATGGTTTGCCTGAAGGCCACCCACAATAATGACAAAATTACTTAGGAGGTTGCTTATTTCCTCTGCATATTTAAATCTCTTGCTACAAGCCACACAGAGAGATAAAACATTATGGAAGCCATCACTGTATTTCATTAAACAGAAAGGAATTTAATACACTGGAAATATATTATGTCATCATAATATGTAAGAAAAACAAATGGACCGTTAAGAAAATAACAGCTTGAAAATTATTGCAATTTGACGATTAATTCTGCTAACTGGTTTGCATATGATAGGATGAATGGTATAATAGCTATTAACGTAAGAAGATTATTTTCCGTAATGATATTCTTAACAGTTTTACTGTAAATGATTTAGACAATTGTATGTTCTCAACTGCTATCTGCCCTCAGTTTGATTAAAACTTGAGTCGTATTCCCAAATTCATTGTTGTTTTACCCACTCAAACACCTCAGATCTCTATAATATAAAATCTACATAATATTTGAAATACATAGTTGTTACTTACCAAATGCTATACTAATATAAACATGTAATTTAGACATTGTCTACTTTCTCTCTCTTTAACTTCTGTGAACTAAATAGGAAGACCGTAGTTCCATTCTGCTAACCTATTTTGGTGATTAACAGTAGACATTGAGTTCTGTATTGTACTGTCTGTAACATTTCTAGTACTGGGCTACTCATGGCTGATGAAGGAAGACGTTGGGATTGCACAATTTGCATAGGTACAGGGGAAGCAATTTGCAGATTTGCTGCCTCTGTCAGCATCATCCAGGGTAAAGGTGCCCTGAAACAAGGAATAAATATGGATAGCTTTGTTGATACATGTTAGTATTTTTGTTTGCACCTGATTGGATGATGGATGTCAGTCGAACTTCACCCCATTCACTAAACTAGGTGGAACCTTCCCCTGCAAAGTGCAAATTCCCTTGCAGAGTGAACAGCCTATTTGCCTTCAGTAAATTAACCCCAATTTGTATATGGTGTGATTCTGGTCATATGGACTGGCTCAGTCTAAAAAGTCTTCTTTAATGGAAGTATGGTGATTCTAGTGGCATGGCTTGACCGGCAATTGTGTCTTTTAAGGAATGCATACATTTATGTACACAGACATGTAGAAGAAATGTATCTCTAGCATATTTAAAATGCCATTTTTTTGTTATAACAACATAAATTGTACAATACAAACCATTTTGTATGATACTGTTTATACATATTATGCATTACTGGTCATTTTCAATTGCAGGCAACCTTGATTTTTTAAAACTACAAAAAAAACTTATCTTCCTTGCAATCATGACAACAGTACTTAGTTACATAGTTACATAGTATTTGAGGTTGAATAAAGACATTAGTCCATCAAGTCCAACCTATAGGATCTCATTCCTAGGAGTACTACTTGTACCCCTGTATATTACGGTCCCTTAAGAAATCATCCAAAAGTTTCTTGAACAATTCCACATTCTTTGCTTTTTCCCCCCAGGAATGCTGCACCTTCCCCATTAAGGTGCAGCATGTCTCGGCTGAAGAGCCGATAGCCGGCTGCGAAGTCAGCCCAGTTCTCAAGAAAACCAAACCCTTCCTTCTGACACCAGCTCCGGAGCCACTTGTTAAGCTCCCTCAACTCGCGCTGTCTGTCCGGAGTGGCTCTTGGCACCGGTAGTATCTCTGAGAGTATAAGATTACTATTTAACTGTAGCTTAAATAATTAGCTTTAACTGTAGCTTTATTATCTACGGTTTATTGATCACGAGTGGCATGTTCAATAACTTGTATGTTAAATTAAATAGATTAAGTTAGATTAAGGTAAATAAATTATACTGAATTATATTACTGACCTCTGGTATAATTATACTGCCTCAATGGGTTAAATTATGCTTCCCCCTGCGGCTGAATGTGGTTAATGGTGATAGTAATAATAATATTAGTGCCCTGTGTTTAGATTATGTAACCTCCTGGGATTAAATGATATTAGATTAATTTTAATTGCACTAGCGCCTTGGGATTTGATGAGATTTCACTATCCCCCTGGGGTTAGGTTTGGGTTAGTCTTAAACAATTTGAGTGCTACTGCAGCCCCCATAGCAAACTACAGTTTACTATACACCCTATCAGTTTGGTATGTGATGCAAGTAAAAATCACTCAGATAAATACAAAATAAATGAATAGCCAACCCCCCCTTTTTTATTTTTATTTAAAAATCCCGCCGACCTCCGATCCCGCAGCCTCTGTCGACCCCCACCTCCGACTGTGTCCTGCGGTCTGGTCCGCCCCTCTCCGGATCGTCTCCCTCACGGATCCTATCCTCTCCCCCGGGTCTCTCCGGTCCTGGATCTCTGGTCCCGGTCTCTCCTCTCCCTCGGGTTTCTCCGGTCCTGCACCGTACCGGCTCCCTGCACGCTCCCTGCATGCCGCGCTTACTGCACGACTTCCGGTTCACAGGTCACACTAGCCGATGACCAGAGTGCTAGGTGAGATCTGCTTTGCTCTGACCTGACTGGCAGCCACCCCGAGGAATGCATTTGTATACATGAGTTCCCATGAGTTAATTTCACAGGTATTCCTAACAAATGTTTTAGACTTATTGCACTGAGGGTTTATTCTTTGGTGTAAGACTGCAAGCCTATAGGGACTTTTTTGAACACTGTGGTTAGAATAAAGACAGACCACTTAAAAATGTCTGTGAATGACAGCAACTACACTGAAATAGCTAATTTTAATATGGAATAGAAACATGTTATCCTCTATAAAGCTTGCTCAAAAAATAAAAACAAATCTCATCAAACCTGGGTTTTGGCTAAATATGTGGTGGTTAGTCCTGAAACCACCACAGTCTCCTATCTGTGACACTGCAGAATACACAAGGACCTGAAGTAGAAACTGCCACTGCTGTTAACACGCAGAAGGAATGCCAGTTCACGTAGAATACATGTCAGCAAATGGTTAAACCCCATCTTTTTTTTTTAATCATTAGCATGCCAACATCCTCCTTGAGATTGACACCATTTACCAGCTTCCTCATGTTCTGCCAAGCAATTTACTCTGATTCATCAAGTGATTGTAACCACTTGTACAATAACGAAAATGGATGGTTTACTCTTGTTTAAGTATTTAAAATAGTTGATTTTTAAAGAAAATTGTTCATGCACATGTTAAATGAGAAGCTAATCATTCATGTGATCAACAATATACCACTCTGGTAATTATTTGTCATTTTGTTTTTATTTAAATGAAAATGGTACCTTAGCAACATGTGAAGTATACTTAAAGTGACTTCAATGGAAACAAAAAGAAATCACCATGATTTCTACATTGCATATAGGTATTTATTGACTTTAACACTTACTGGTTTATTTAATCAGGCACAGCGTTTTGTGAAAAGTGCAATAACATATAATAACCAGTCAACAATATTTCATTATACTTTCTGCTCAAACGATGAAAGATGGAGAGTTGGAATTGGCTGGTTGTTATGGGTTACTGCTGGTTACTGCATTGTACACTTGCTTATTTCATAAGGCATTATTGCTGACAGTATTTTACTTTGAACCATGGTTTTATGATTTCCACTTGTCATTTCAGCGTCAGCTAAAGGTCTGCATCAGCTGAAAGAATGTATTGTTGCACTGAGTGACACTGGTTACGTGATCTCTCATCAACTTCTCTTTTTTCAGAAACCTAAGACAAATATGGAGGCTGCCATTTTTATCTCCTTCTGACATTTCTAGATATCGGTCTGTCTAGCTGAATGTGAAACAATCATGCAGAAAGGCAGGTGGAAGTCACAACTGCTGTGTAGGGATGAGCTTCAGGTTTGGCTTGACCATGAGTTTGACCCAAACCTGAACTGTTAGAGGTTCACCAAACTAGCAAACTAAATGGCCAGATTTGGCTAGTTAGCTGGCCCGTCCAGATATCTAGCTGCTGCAGCCAGAGATGGTCAATGGCGTCACCTGGGGAACCCCCTCCCCCCAGCTGGTTACCAACAGAAGCAGACTGAAGATCAGAACAGTCATTAGCTTTCCTTTTATTGTCACTTTTGTTTGTGTACATCCTACATGAACACTGCTTCACTTGTAGGTTTAAGGCCCCCCCCAAGCCTGTTATTCAAAGAAATAGGTATTTATAAGGTTGCCTTTTACGACTTATTACAAGATCCGCTTCCCACTGAATGGTATTTTCTAAAACTGTTTTTGCATTGACATATGTCCCCCATAGCAGTGCCCAGCTACCCATGCCTTTTTTTTTTTTACCATAAGCTTGCCAGCTGGTCTTGAAAACGGCTCCCATAGACTTCAATTCTTCGTTTGGGTTTGGGTGCTATGGTCTGCATTTGCAAACATTTTCAAGTGCTCTGAGAATATCCAACAGAACTTGGTTTGCTCATCACTATACCTAAACTGACAATTTGCTTTAGGTGACTCAGGCAGTATTAAATCTGATGAGTTGGCATCACCGCCAAGCAACTAGTATTATACGTATAAGAGATCAGCGATGGCAGCCTTCAGGCAGGGTTCATTTAACAAGTACAGACTGCAAACTAGAAAAGTAAAGCAAAATTATCTGAAAGAAAGAAACCAATTATAAGTAAGTTAACTAATTAAATAAATTACAGTTATTTCCATTACCAATGGCTATTAAAAGTACAGCATCGAGAAATCCTAAATCACAATACATTTGAAATCAAAGCCTAAATTTTTTTTGTTTTGTATGTGACCATAAAAAAATGTGTTTTTGTATGTGACCAAAAAAAAATGTGTGTTTGTATGTGGCCATAATCAACCTAATGTACAATATTTACTATATATATATATTGTTTTTATTTATGAATGCATATGTACATTCGGGGGACATCTTTATTTGCTTCTTACATGAATGCACTGAGTTTTCTGCTTGGTAGCGCAGCACAGTGATTGTGCATTATTAATCTTCTTTTAATAACTCATATTGACTGAAAACAATGCATTGTGTGGGTGCCTAACCTTTGATTCATTTTTTTTCCTGTAGGATGCTTACTCTATTGATTTAATTTGTCTAGCAACTACGGAAAATCTACAACACTGTAAGTTACATACTCTCATTGAAGAATAGATTTACATTCTCTTTGAACCAACCTGAGGCAAACTCAAACATTTTTGCATTGTCACATTGTCTGCAGCTTCCAAACGCAGCCACATCTATTGATAGGAGCAGCAGCATCTGAAGACTCTAAACTGTACCAAAGATTTTATAGCGTGTGAATTTTTATTTTGGGGGTAAAAAAGTAATGATTGAATACTCTATCAGCAGCTTTGTTTGATCCAAGTGCAGCAGTTTTTTACAAAACATACATCAATCCTTCAGAATATAGAGCAAATAAGTAAAATGTTGAAAACCCCTTTGCTTTCAGGTTATATATGTAATAAAAACTCTGAATGTATATTAATGAAACACATTTTAGTCTTTCTTTAATAAAAACACATACTGCACTAAAATACAATATTAGGCCTAAAGTAGGCATCATAAAATGACACAGTAGCTCACTTGTTACAATATGATTCCTGACCTCACCCTAATAGCATTTGTTATATCCCCACCTCTAGGATATGGGTAGAATACTCACATTCCTTAACTATTCCATAGCGCAGATCTCCCTGAAAAACCTGTTCACTGTACATAGCACTGTCACAAGGTGGTGAGGACATGCCTAAGCCCAGGGCTGTCCCCACAATGAGGCAGCCTGAGGCTTTTGCCTCAGGTGGCAATTCTTTGGGTCAAATGGGGGGACAGAAGGCAAAACGAGATCTGTTGCACAATGTTTGCAATGTGCCTGCTGCCCCCTTTCCAGCCAGAGCGCCCAGGTTGCTAAGAGCCGTGTGGGTAATTATGTAAGGGCTTACACATCTACCCACCCAGCTCTTAGCAACCTGGGAGGATCTGGCCAGCGTCCCGCTCAGCTCCTGGCAACCAGTGATATTCAGCTGTCTAACAGCCAGAGCTGTAGCTTTTATCTGTTCTAAATGAATGGAAAGTACACAGGCTTTGCATTCATTCAGAAAATATTTACTATCGCCAGTTTCTGAATGGGGAGAAGCCTCTCTCCTGAGTGCTACTCCCCATTGAGAAACTCGTGAAGGAACAGGAAGTGATGTAACACACTTCCTGTTCATTCATAACTGGGAACACATAGGACTATGTGTCCCCAGTTATTTACAAACAGTGGAGTGATGAGCTGATCACTCCAGCGTTTGCTTTGCATAGAGGATCGGTACATATCATTGATATGTACCGATCCTCCGCCGCTCGGCCATGCACAGAGCACAGCCTGCAGCTTTTCCTCTGGATGCCCGCTGCTCTCCCCATCTGTATGCAGCGGGGATCCGAGGAGAAGTGCAGCACTTCAGCCGGCAGGGGGGGGCGGAGGAGGGAGCCACTGTCACAGCAGCATGGCCGAGTGGTGAGAAGAGAGGGAGCCGCCGACTGTCAGAACCTGGCTGAGCGGCTATCTCTCTCTCCTCACTGCTCGGGCCATGCTGCTGTGACAGCGGCTCCCTCCTACGCCCATACCGTGCCTTCCCCCGGCTGAAGTGCTTCACTTCTCCTCGGATCCCCACTGCATACAGATGGGGGAGAGCAGCAGGGATCCAGAGGAAAAGCAGCAGGCAGTGGTCTGTGCATGGCCGAGCGGTGGAGGATCAGTACATATCAATGATATGTACCGATCCTCTGAGCAGAGCTATGCCACCCCACTTCTCCCTGATAGCTGCGGGGCTGCGCCCAGCACCTGCGCCCAAGGCGAGAGCATCAGTTGCCTTGCCTTCGCTACGGCCCTGCCAACAGCTATCCATCTGTTATTAGAGATTGATACTTTTCTCCCCATTACAGTGTTTTAAGGTGTAACAGCCTCATTCATAGAATGTACTTAAGGATAAAATAGTCTTAAATCACATTGAGCTTGCTCACCTTCAACCTTTAACTAATATTTGAATCTTCCTGTAAGTAATATACATATTGTAACTGGGATCATCAGTGCTAGTAAGGATAAAGGTCTTGTTCAGTGCACCGTGTGCCACATGCATGCACAAATACAGCAACAGCAAGAGCAACAGATGAATATCACTGTGACAAATGTGAGCAGATTGCCTTCCCAAAAGCTCACATTAGAGATCTGTAAGAACGAATTGCAAAACTGAGCAGACTTGACAACCTTTAGAGAGGACTTTTTTCTAACAGAGCAAACAGTTAATAGGGTTGACATGGAGAGTGGAAGGGTTAGTCATGATGACCAGATAGAAAACTGGGTTACTGTAGTTAAAGGGACTGTTAGGCGCTTACAGAATAGGAAGCTTAGTCCTGCGTTTGGGTGCCTAAAACAAATTTGATAATTAGAGTAAAAATGTGAGGGTGACAAACTGAGATGCAGCATCCCTACATGCCCCTGTCCAACAGCCAGGAGAGCAGCCCATCTAGTAAGGGTGGTGAGGGTAATGCAGTAAGGTCTAGACAGTTGCTGGTAATAGGGGATTCTATAATTAGGAGAACTGATAGAGTAGACATATCTTTGGAGAAGGCTGAGCACGACCAGCTGCCTTGGTCCATGTTGGAATCAATGACAGAAAACATGGAAGATGAAGGATCCTTAAGGATCAATTTAGAGAACTAGGCTGCTAGTTGAAGACCTCCAATGTTATATTCTTTGGAATATTGCCAGTGCCATGCACACAGACAAGATTAAAATGTCTAGAGGTTTCTAGAGCACTGGGCTGACTTTTTAATAGGGTACAACTTATATGCTAAAGGTGGTTTGCGCCTAAATGGAAGGGGGTCTGCTGTGTAACGGAAGGGGTTTATGGGAACGTTGGAGGAGTATTTAAACTAGGATGGATGGAGACGGGAGAGTTGGAATATAATAGGGCAGATAAGTCAGGCAGGGTTCAGACAGGGAGGATTATGGCAGGTGGTAAGGTCATTCTCATGTTGCAAATAAATATTGGTGTAATACTATTTGTAAAGATATGGTAAATACAAGTGGAAAAGGCAAACATGGACTTAACTGTTTGTTAACAAATGCCAGAAGTCTTGCAAACAAATTATTAGAGTTGGACGCTTTAATGCATGAACAGCACTATGATTTAATTGGTATTGCAGAATCTTGGCTTTGTTTTTGATTGGACTGTTAATATTCTTGGCAATGCTCTCTTTTGGAACAACAAGCTAAAACGAAACATGGCATTGTCTGTGTCTATGTGAGAAGTGATCTAACAGTGAGTGTGAAAGAGATAGCGAGTGTTGATGGAGAGTGTGGTGTTGTATACTGAAACGTTACTGTATTTATTGGAGTGTGTTACTGGCCCTCAGTTATAATGAAGAGAAAGAGACTCAGCTTCTTACACTAATTACACTGCCTGAAAAGGCTTTAAGGGTTGTGACTGTTGTAATAATACTGCTGGAACACTAGAAGGGTTAAACTATAACATTATTACAAGATCATTTTATGGAGCAGTTTACAGAAGCCTAAATGAGAAATGATGCTCTGCTGGACCTGTACATTTCAAACAATGTGAAACTTATTACAAATGTTCATATGAGGGGAAATCTGGATAACAGTGACCATAATATGATTTAATTTAAGCTGTAAGCAATTAGCAAAAACTGGACAGATAAAAACAATTCATTTTAAGAGAGCAATTTTTCCAATGCTAATGGCTCATTTCCAAGACAGACTGGGAGGTGATATCGTCATCGTAGAACAAAGAACAGAAATGGGAATGTTTTAAATTGAGTGTAAGCAAACACACTGTAAATTGTATCCCCATGGGCAATAAGTTTAAAGGCTACGAGTAAAACCCATGTGGCTCACATCACAGTTAAAAAAGCCAAATATATAAATAAAAGAGCATTTTAAAAACATGATAATGAAGAAACACTTTCATCATTTGAAAGTTGCAAAAAAACATAACAAACACAGTTAAAAGTAAAATCAGGACTGCAACAATTTAAAAGGAATTATAGGTTACAAAAGAGAGTAAGACAGAGAGAGAGAGAGAGAGAGAGAGAGAGAGAGAGAGAGAGAGAGAGACTAAAGGCAAACAGGCTGTTCACTTTGCAATGGAATTTGCATTTTGCATAGGAAGTTCCCCTTAGCGTGGAGAATGTTGTGAAATATTACTTTGCAAAGAATACCCAATTATGTGCACAGAAAGTAAGAAAAATTATTTTTGTTGGTACAGGAGTGGGTGATGGAAGTCAGCAGAGCTTTGCCTCATTCACTTAACTAAGGGGAAATGTCCTTGCAAAGGGAAAAGCCTGTTTGCTTTTAGTAAATCAATCCTATAATCTTGTCCCTATACAAAACACTATTAGGACCTCATCTGAAATATGCATTTTTTTGGGCACTAGTTAACAAAAAGGATATTGTGGAACTGGAGAGTATAAAACAGAAGGTTAACTAAACTGATAAGAGGCATGGAGGACCTCAGCTATGAGGAAAGATTAGCTGACTTGAATGTATTCTCCCTTGAGGAGTTTAAGGGAAATATATATAGGGGGCTATTCACAAAGCAGCCGAGTGAATAACCGACCCGAAGTAAAGTGAGCCAAACACTGTTCGGCTATTCACTTCAGGCTTGTATGACTGATTTCAGCCGTACACCAACTAAAATCAGCCATACATCAGCTTGCTGCGGCTGGCTTCGGGTCGGCCAAACATGCTCAGCATGTTCAGCCGACCCGAAGTGCAGAAGGAGTTCGACTCAGTCGATCCAACATCTGGATCAGCTGAGCCGAACCTCCGGCAGGCTACTCGCTGCTGTTCGGCCTATTCTCATAGATGCCGAACAGCGGTGAGTGAATAGCCGAATGTCGACGAGCGGCATTTGGCTCGGCTATTCTGCTGAATAGAAAAACAGTTAAAAAAGTAGAAAAAATAAAATAGAAAATGACAGCTAGCTCCGCCAAACTGTTTTCTATTGGCCGGGACCAGCTGTCATTAGAATGAGAGCTTGTCAGAGCCGGCGGTGATATAAAAAAGCTGGCTCTGCTATGCTCTCATCCTAATGATGGAACAGTGTCCCTGGTTACCTGGTTAACCAAGGATGCTGATCAGTCATTACACTGAGAACCCGGCAGTTCTGCTGCCGTCAGAATAAAAAAAATCATCAGCATAGGAATGCATAGCTATATTCCTATTGGCTATTTCAATTTGCAATATCCAATAGCAAGCTGGCTATTGCACCCACCCTCTGCTGCTGTCAATCACTAGAAGGCGACCTGATGGAGAACTTCAGGTCCCCTATGCTGATTGACAGCAGCAGTGGGCGGGTTCAATATCTAGTTTGCTATTGGTTATTGCAAATTGAAATAGCCAATAGGAATATAGCTATGCATTCCTATGCTGTTTTTTTGTTTGTTTGTTTTTTATTCTGACGGCAGCCGGCGGCTCCGATGTCAGAAGAAAAAAAAGACAACAGAGCAGGGAAAGGTTTACTCTGCTCTATCAAGCAGAGTAAAACTTTCCGGGAGAAAGTGTTTCTCTCCCGGCTGGCCGGGAGCCATTATCTAATAGCAGAAGACTCCCGGAGCGTCCGGGAGAGTTGGGCTGTCTGGAGATCAGCGTCCCTAATTACCTGGTAACCAGGGACACTGATCTGTCTGTGTAAGTGGTCGGAGCCACCCGTTCGGCCAGCTTCGACTTTCACCTGGGCTCAGTCGAGCCGAAGCATATGCCTTTGGCTCGACTGAGCCCCTCGGCCAACTTCGGGAGCTGTACGGACTATAGTGAATAGCCCTTCGATTCTACTGAACCGAAGGGGTCCTGGGGCCGAACCTTTTTTAAATACATAAATGGTCCATGTAATTAACTTGATGCAAAGTTGTTCATTTTAATATCATTGCAAAGGACTGGGGGCACTTTTTGCATCTGGAGAAAAAAAAGGTTTAACCACTGCCTACAGAAAGGCTTCTTCATAGTAAGTGCTGTGGAAGTGTGGAATAGACTACCTCAGGAGCTAGTTCTAGCCAGCTTACTTAACTGTTAAAAAAAACTGGATGTTTCTAAATGTACACAATATAACTGATATTAATATGTATAAGAAAGAAAACCATAGATTTTTGATCTATGGAATATTTGATTGGGTGAAGATTTTTTTCCCCCCTGTTGGAACAAATTGGGCCATGCTTTTTAAAGGGTTTTTTGCCTTCCTCTGAAACAACTGTGGGTTTAGGGATCTGTATATACAGGTTTTCAGTGTATTTATTCTTATTTTGGTAAAACATGTGTATTTTTTAACCTGAATAACTATGTAACTCACCAGAAAAGCAACAGTTTCCCAATATACAGTAGATATATTTTAATGATAATACTTCCATGTTACCTTTTATATTAAAGCAGTTTGTCATATAAAAAAAATCAGGCATACTGATCTGTTTCAATAAATCGTACAATACTGTAAACGGTAAAATAATGACATTGGTTATATTTCAGTTGTCATAGACAATGAGTGCAATCATTTCTGTAAGTACTATAATTATTGATGTCAATTCTTACATGTACATAAAAGGAACGCATAGTCACAGTTAATTATGGCACTTAAAAAGTGCCTCTTGTTGAAAAAGAGGACATTCTATAGGAGTGAACTATGCATGTGAATTATTGTGGGCTCCTTATTTTATCTGCATGGGTTTCTCTATTATACTTCCTAGCAGGAAAATAAATATGCTTGCATTTGTGAAAGAATATAAATTAGAATGCAGATGTATGTTAATAAACATTTGACTGAATATTTTCATTTGAAGCATAATTGGTGCAAATGTCACATGTAAAATATGAAAGGCATTGATAGAAACATTTCATTTTTTTGGGTTTGTGTTTCTTTTTTTCAAACATTTAGAAACATATTTTCAAACATTCAAAACCCAGAAAATATTACTGTATTAAATGTTTTTCCGATTGTGTGAAGGTAGATTATGTTTTTTGTGAATTGGTAGGTGTCCTATCTCAGCAAAGGTTTTGGGATGTCCATTGGGTGGACTCTAAAATCGCTTTTGACCTAAAGGGATGCTTTTTGGATGCCATGAACGTTCTCAAGTTTCCAGGCAGAAAGAACAGTAAAAGTGCAGGCAGGGCACTGGACAAAGCTCTGGGGACAAAATTGAAGTGAAATGGTTTGATACATGAATGTAATCATAACAGATTACATTGTATTGTGTGTATTCTGTGTATATTGCATGTTTTCACTTTTGAATTTCCCACCGACTCCGCCCCCTGCTGTGACGCCGAAAACTAAACTAAAAGTCAGATGCCGACATCGGCCGGCAGCGTACAGCAGAGAACACCGCGGGCTTGTAGGGACAAGGTAATTGACACTTTTGTGCAATATGAGAGTGGTTCGGGGTTACCGCTATTGCTACTGAAAACTAACCCCGAGCCACACTCGGGAATACCACCAATGGTTAATGGGAATGCATTGAAGTGAATTTACCAAAACTGGAGCAGACAAAATCTGGAGCAGTTGCCCAGGACAGCTATTCAGCTTCTCTATTCAGTTCGTTCAGTTAAAATTTGAAAATTAAAGAGAGAAGCTGATTGGTTGTTGTGCTCAGCTGCTCCAGATTAGGGTTATTAGAGACAACTATTCCCAGATAAGTAAAATAATTCACTCATTGTAACTGTGAAATGTTTATCTGCAAGGTCAGTGCACCCAGGCCTACTGGGAACAAAATAAATTTATGCCAATTAACACGTACTCCAGAAACAGTGGAGAACTCTGTAAGAACCTGCAAAGCTCCCGCCAGAGAAGGCCCCACATCATTGAGAAACAACAGGTCATCTACATACAGGGCTACCCTCTCCTCCAACCCACCCATCTGTAGGCCACAAATATTCAGTGAGGTTCTAAGAGCTTCCCCAATGGGCACCAGAGCAAGGGCGAACAAGGTCGAAGAGAGGAGGCAACCCTGCCGTGTGGAGAGCATCCCACCCAGCCTGATAGCAGCAAAAGGTTTACGGTAGAGCAATTGTAACCAGTGAACAAAATGCAGTGGAAAACCCATCTTCTTAAGAACCTCCTACAAATAAAGCCACTCCACAGTGTCAAAGACTTTCTCAGTGTCAAGGGATGCAATAGTTCTAGTCAGGGCCGGATTTCCCACAAGGCCAACCAAGGCCCGGCCTTGGGGCAGCAGGGAGTAGGCGGGTTGTTGTTTTCTAAGAGGGCGCATTGAGGAACCTGGCCTTGGGGCAGCAGAGAGAGTAAATCTGGCCCTGGTTCTAGTACCTATGTTAGCATGAGGGGCAGAGATATTCATATACAGTCTGCGGATATTAATGTCAGTAAACGTACGGGGCATAAACCCAGTTTGATCAGGGTAAAGTAAAGCCTTGTAGGCGTAAACCTAAAATCTTTAAAATTTTGAGATCACAATTAAGCAGAGCAATTGGACGGTATCAGGAGTATAAAGAGATGTCCTTTGGTTGCTTATGAATCAAAGTAATGTAAGCCTTACCCATAGAAGGGGGTACATCATCCTTCAGGAGACAACTAGTGTATACATCACAGGGATGAGGCGCAATAATGTCAGCATGCGTCTTAAGAACTCAATAGGAAGACCGCCTGACCCTGGGGCTCTACCATTAGGGAAAGAGCAAATAGCTGTCAGAACTTCCTGCACAGAAACAGGCTTAACCAATGCCTCCTGGACCCCATCAGATAACCAGTTAAGCGCCACCTCATCTAATAAAGCCAGAACAGCAGTGGAGGAGCAAGTGGGAGGCAAATAAGAGGTATACAAGTTAGTGTAATAGCTTTCAAATTCAAGCAAAATAAGGTCAGGCTGGGTGAGAAGCGAACCGTCAGGTGTCTTAAATTCAGAGACTAGTGTTACTGGTCTATCATTTTGGGATATCATAGCCAGCAGTCTTCAATTTTTGTCCCCGTGTTCAAAAAATTCTTGCTTACACTTATACTGTATAAATAATTCCTAGTAACCTCCGTTGAGTGCAGCTGTAAAGTCCGTCTAGTGGACAGAAGAGACTCAAAATTATCAGACGTAGGAGAGGCATTATACTGGGCCACCCATTTACTCTCCTCATCCTGAAGCGTCTTAAAACGGGCTTACTGTTCCTTTTTTATGGCCTGAATGAGAGACATATATTGACCATGGACATATACACCCAGACCAGTGTGGGAGGAGCTGTCAATGAGTTAAAGGTCCAATAATCAACCAATGCATAGGAGATACAGTCCTTCACCACAGGGTGAGAGATCCAATGCGCCCCCAAGTGCCAAAAAACCCCATTCTTTTTATGAGACGTCGGTAGGGTTAGGGCCAAAGGGCAGTGATCAGAAAGTCACTTTAGATTCATTTTAATGTGTACGTCACATTTTGGAAACCAAATATGATTTACATGCATACTGTATATTCTAGCAGTTTGCCTACTACATGTACATTGGAATGTTGATGATCTTAATGTCTTTTATTCGAGAAATAGGTATTTTCAAATGCCCTGCCTTCTGGAAAGATGCACAAACTAGTGTTCTGGGCGTATTGTGTTTTGCCTGCCAGGCAGATGCCTATTTTGAGTCATTGCCTGCCCATCTTGATGCATGTCCCGCTAGGAAAACATACATCACAATCTACAGTACATACTTCCAGCATGTGTGCATTCTATACATTACCTGCATGAATGAGATATGGCTTGTGCACATACCTAGCAAGCTGTTTCTAATGCTGTCAAGAAATGTTTTTGTAGAGACTTTCACTGTACTCCGACTGTCTCTATAAATATGTCCATTTTACACAGACTTCTGTGCTTTAGGATGACTCGTGTCTAGCATTGATAATTAATCCATGTGTTTTTCCCCCAGAGGTTGTTTCAGTCTCATATACTGATACCTAAATAAAACAAGCCTGAATCCCCATGAATATCTAGAAACCTTCTAGCTAAAGGCTAAACCTACTTTTTATTGGTTTGGTTTCACTTCCCATACTAATTAATACAAAAAACATGTTATAAGGATTGTAGTGGGTATAAAAGGGGGCAGTAATTTGACATAGATACATGTTTATAGGCAAACAGAAAGGAAGACACTAAAACTGGTGATTCATTATTATTATTGCTATTTATATAGCGCTGGCAATTCACACAGCTATTTACATAGTTGCACATTCACATCAGTCCCTACCCTCAAGGAGCTTACAATCTATTAGCTGCATTTTAAATACATTTTTATTATTTTGTAATCATTACATAACTGCCTGAATTGTTGTTTTTTTTGCCTATAGTTTAGCCATTGAACTTTAAAGGAACAGCAGCATACTGATGAGTTCACCCCTCTCTTCACTCTACCCTCAGTTGTTGGTTCTTATATTATAACCTGTTGTATCTTTTAAAAGCAAGTCAATTTGGAGACTGTCTGCTGAGTTGAATTCAGATAGGCTAACAGCTGATCAAATGTGTAACTAAAGTAGGTCTTTATCTGGTAATTTGCTGATTGTTGATATGTAAGAATGGACTTGTGTATATGAAAAAACTGGGGGCTAATTAAATCTGCAAAATCCTACAAAATCTTTTGGGTTTATTACATTGTTTATAAAGGTTAGACTAAGTAAAGTGCCAGAATTTAGACAATTGTCTAATAAAACATGGTTTTTATAAAGAATATATAAACACTGAGTGGCCAGTTTATTATGACCACCTGAAGTTTGTAGGTAAATTAGCTATAATTAGCTATAATTTGCTATAATTTCACGCTGAAGTTGCTAGAGGGCCAGACCATTATAAATAGGGAAGCAGGTTGTTTACCACGACAGTAGAAGTAATTTTTTTATGAAAATATGGGTAAACAACGCAATTTAACAGCCTTTGAACGTGGGATGATTGTTGGCGCGAGCCATGGAGCGAGTATCAGTAAAACAGCAGAATTCGTTAAATGTTCAAGAGGGGCTCATTGTTAAAGTGTTTAAAGACTGGACTGTCAGACGAAAATCCCGGGTCTGATCGTGCAAATTGTGGCCGTCAGCGACTAGTCAATGTTAGGGCAGAACGGAGAGTGGTAAGACTGGTACAAGACAACAGAAGGGCAACAGTGCAGTGTCAGATTCCTTGCATCACCTTTCAACATCTCGTGGCCCAACGAAGTACTGATGAGGTGGTCATAATAATCTGGCCACTCAGTGTATAGTACACCCCAGCCACCCTCACCTGTGGCAATAGTCTAAGAGTATAGAATAAATACAGGTTTGGAAGAATGTTTTGGTCAAGTTCCGTGCCTTGATCAAGGGAAGGTACATTTTCCTGGAGAAATTTGGGCAGCCCTTTAAAGGTTTGCTATAGCTTTATAAAAAATGTCTACATGCCCCCTCATCAAAAAAGAAAATAAAGAAGTATATTTGTGTATACAGTCCACTACTGCAAACCTAGTGCCCCGAGGGTTCTACAATACTGGGCATAACAATTGCCTGACCATCTTTATGGGGTCTATTTGTGTATCTTCTGGCCAGCCAAATTTCTATGTTCCATAAGGGGCTTGCTCCTACACTTTGTAGCATGGCCTGAGGAGCTTTGTAAAGAAAATGTACATGAAGACATTGTGGGAGCTACATATTAGAAGGCAGGTGTCTGAAAAGTCAAATGCTTTTATAAACACTTGTTTATGAAGAGAGACAGGGGACACACACTGCAGATATAGTACCTCCAGCACTGGCTTATCAAGAGTATTAAAATAGTGATTAGAAAAGTTTTCTAACCTGACAAATTGGTATTTTCCCCTGCAAGCTTCAGCCAGCAGTGTCTATGAGTGCCCATAGACTTTAGATCATTATCCAATCTGCCCTGGATGGGAGACTGATATTGCATTTTCAGTATTAGGGCATTTTAAAGAGCTTTCTCATTCAGGTAAGTGCAACTTCCTATAAAAGGAACTTGGTCTGATGGATCATATTACTATTGACTGCTACCAAAATGAGCAGTAATATACTTGGACACTTTTCAATAATTGTGTTGCTCTAAGGTACTGTTTGTAGGTCATTGACTGTACAGGTGAAACTCGAAACTCGTGCAAAGTTCATTTATTTCACTAATGCAACTTAAAAGGTGAATCTAATATATGAGATAGACTCATTACATGCAAAGCAAGATAATTCATGCCGATTTGTCATAATTGTGATGATTATGGCTTACAGCTCATGAAGAACCCCAAAACCACAACCTCAAAAAAGTAGATTATTACATGCAATCAATAAAACAAGGATTGTACATAGAACAATATCGGACCTCTGAAAAGTACAAGCATGCATATGTACTCAGTACTTGGTTTGGGCCCCTTTTGCAGCACTTACTGCAATTACTTTTGCACGATATTCTAATTATTCGAGTTTCACCTGTATACTGGACAATTACTTTTTACTGATTGAATCCAGTTTTATGTTTCCAGTGTTGAAACCTTTAAAGTTGTTTTCCTTATCACCATATATTTTAGTTCTGCTGATCGTGGATTTGGGAAAGAAAAATCCCCTATCTTGACATTCAGTAAAATAAAGGTTTCTAGATTTAACACCAAATTTATTTTATATATGCAAAATTTCAAAAGTATAACTGTTTCATTGCATTGGTTTAAAGTGAATTTGTCACTTTGCGTGTTGGATGTACTCCGTATACTATCAGCACTCCGTTATACTCCATCAGGCTACACACAAAGTAGCCCGCATTTTATGGCCTATTCATGAAATGTAGGCCATGCAGTCTCTCAGCAGCAGAGAGAGCTCCATGATTAGTGGAGAGCAGGTCATGTGGCTTTGACAGGCTACTTGACACGGCTGTCTTTCCAGATTATTTTTTTTAAACTTTCCATTCATACTTGTACTCTGGTGCCTTCATGACACCAGCAGAGTGATAAGCACATAACTGTACTTTATAAATGTGCTTTTTTAAAAGATTAGGTATGGCCGTATACTGCTCCTTTAATAATCTGTCCCTCTGTTACCTCCATCTTTCAGATGGTACTTGAAAATGTAATACTAAGTTTTTTAGTGCTGTTTTATTAAGTGACCATATAACCAATATTCCACTGTCTAAGTCTCTGCAGGCACAGAGCTGTGGGTGAGCAGTGGATCGTCATTCCAACAGACTCTGGGACTTCAATTTCCAAGCTCCTTTGCCTTACCTTAAACTCACTATCAACGCTGCCCAGCATACTGCCACCACTCAACCACTGCTGGGCATTGCAAGGGATAGTGATTGCAGGACTAGTGACATTGCTGGAACTATCAGGCATGGTGTGGGCCAGCATGGCTGCATATTGTTCCAGTGCAATAGCATGCACAGAGGTGTGACATAGTATGTGGAATAGCATGCACAGAGGAGTGACATAGCATGCATGTGGAACAGCATGTACATAACTAACACAGTATTTGGATCAGGTGGTTTAGCATTTTTACCCTGTAAAAAGAAGTCAGAGATTCTGCAGAAACTGGCAGGATCAACAATTGATTATTTATAAGATAGCAACAACATTTTTTTTTACATCTTTGGGCTCACTCTGGGGGCTTATTAGTAGATTTCCATCAATAAAGTCAAACATTTAATTGAGGGTTTACATGTACTTAAACCACTTCAGCTCTACTACCTGTATTTCCCTAATGGATCAGAGCAATGTTTATATTTTTTCTATGGGCCTGTTTATTCAGCAATAACTTTGTTATCTCTTAAGACAAAAAAGGAATATATCTATAGTTTTTTTTGGGACAAAAACTATATATGTATATGGTAAAATAATTTTATTTCCTATGTAACAGAAAATGCTTTTTTTTTCTACTTCGATCAGTGTTAGTTAAAAAAAAAAACCAAACCCAGTTTTACCGTAGATAAAAAGTATTTACTTTTTACATAATTTGTCGATGTCCGTGACGTCACCGGATCTCCGACGGAAGCCGGCGGAGAGGTGAGTACTTTGATCGATCAAAATAATTTTGATCGATCAAAGAAATTAACGATTAATCGACGGATTAATTGTTAATTTCCGCACCCCTAAATTTGTCCCATTTTTTAATAACATGAAAATTATGATTCTGGTACAAATCATTGCAGAGTCATTTACAAATGAATTAAAGGCATTTTAAAACTTTACACATGTTTTAATGTGACACTAAAGAACTTGACAAGCAAAACAAATAGGAACAAAAAAGGTAAATATTTATGGTTATTTATTTTTTTTTTAAGCAGAAAAATAATAGCTAAGGTTAGATGGGGAAAGATTTAGGGCTCATTAAGCTTAACCAAGGGTTCATTAAGAGTTAAATAGAAACAACCTCTTTGAACTGCATATGAATGAAACAAAATAAATTCAATGTAGCAATAATGGTGTTACATTGTATTTCTTAATTAACCTATAGTATTAATTAATTAATCCTGTTACACAGCTGTGGTTGCAGCTGCTGTTGTTATGGGGAATACGTCTTGACGACAATCAAAAAATATATAATAGATAAAGGACAGCTACCTAAATGATAAACTATTTTTGTGTCAATATACTAATTTTTTCACAATGATAACTCAGATTAGTTTTTGCCTAAAGTGTATTTTACAGCTAACATTTTACCTGTTGGGAAAAATCTTATAATTGTGTGAGGTAATATATATAAAATTAGCATACAGTATAAGATTCTTTATTATTTCCTATGCCTTTATATATTTATTATGTTTGCACATTTGCAGGATGACCAAGCTGTCAAACAAAAAGTGACAGTGGTTGGGACAAACCCATTACAATAGACACCTCTTATTCACACTGTTGAAATCTAAAATAAAGTTGCTGCAAATGCATCAGCAAACCTATGACAGTTTTTCCCAATTCTTAATGAGGTGTTAGAAAATTGCAAAAATAAAACATGAAAAATGTGAGTACCCCTGGGATTGCTTAAAAATCCTGATTTACAACTTTTATTAGCTTCACAAATGATTTATATTATCTGACCACATACAACCTTTAAAATGAAGAGATGGTGTACTTACAATGACAATTGTAGCAGCCTGCTGGTCATTTTACTCAGTGAGTATAGTCTCATAAAGATGTTTGTGTCATGGCAATCACATGGAAATGTCATTGTATATCAAGCTTTGCTATTGATTGTCTGTGTCACTGTATATCAGGGTATATCAGGTGTATTAGAAATAATGCTTGTACACCTAAGCATGCAAGAGAATGTTAAAGGTTACCTCAGTTGCATGACCTCTTTGAAAGAACTCTGCCTGATGCAGGCAGATTTCTATAGTCATACATGCTTAATGCCATAGCAACCATTTAGATTTTATCTTTTATTTTTCTAGTAGAGGGTGAGAAGAAGGATCAGTTTAGATAATATTCCCTACTGAGGGTGATGAAGCTGCCACAATATAGACAAACAAGTCCCTAATGTGAATAGCGATTGTGCGGCGCTAAATACCCTGGTGTAACTAATATTATCTGCAAATCTATACAAAAAAAATATATATACCTTAATTATATACTAATAAAGAGTGAAAAATAGTGTATCACAGATAGCATATACACTAAATGAATGTGATTCGTGTAACCGAAACTGGATATATAACCATCCAGATATAAACTTACACAGTGTTTAATAGTGACTTCATATATAACCAGTAAAAACAAACTTCATAGAGTGATAAAAGTGATAAAGTCAATATAAATTCATAATCCGTCCTCAAAATCCAAAACGTGTAAAGTGCTTGTGCTTGTTAATCTTCCTACGGTAGTGCCACACACGAAGCCCCCTGGGCAATTGCGCACTCACCGCATTGCACAATCTTTATTAGTATATTATTAAGGTATATATATATTTTTGTATAGATTTGCAGATAATATTAGTTACACCAGGTTATTTAGCGCCGCACAATCGCTTTTCATAATTTAATAATGTATTGTGGCAGCTTTACCACCCATATTAGAGAGTTATTATCTATAAGCGCAGATCAACAGATACAATAAAATGTTTTATAATATGCACAATGGTAATGCAGGAAACACCTTGTTTATGTGTCTTGCCATTCATTGTAACTTGCACTTGAATGTATATTTAAAATGTGCAGCAACACATGTATATAGTGCTCTATAGTGTACCACAATGCACAGATGCAAATGGTTTGTGCATTGCGACACTTTGTGTTTTAAAACAATAGTGCATGAGGGCTTGTTGGCACTGGCAGGTTAGTTAAACCCTTGCTGAATGCCATGTTTCGCTCCATAAGACGCACTTTTTTCTCCCCAAAAGGCGGGCAAAAATGTCTGTGCGTCTTATGGAGCAAATGTGTGAGAGCTGAGGGAATCCCTATTGCCCGACACCCGGGACATGCAGTTGCAGGCGCCGGGCGAGTAGTTTTTTTCTACATTTAGCCCTGCTCCTGACAAGCAGAGCTAAATGTATAGTGTGGAGCCGCCGCTCGTTTTCATACAAGTGATCTGATTAGATCACTTGTATGAAAGGAGCAGCGGCGATCCTGTACGCCCCCCTGCCAGGGTTTTTTCCAGGCCTGCCCCTGGACAAAACCCTCCCAATCCCCCTATGCTGTCAGATTTGTCAGCTTTCCTGTGTTGCTGAGTTTGATTATCCGTTATTATCATCTATTGGCACTCCTGACGCTCTGTGCCTGGTGCCCCTGTACCCAATCCAGGTGCCCGGGGACCGGAGCTGTGAGAGAGGCCGCCCTCGTCACTTCAGACTTCCTTAAGGTACGTGACAATGCTCCTCCGATACCGGAGATCCCCCTCTGACCGGCAGTGGCGAGGGAGCATGGAGCCAGCTTTCTTTCCAATCAGGAAGCCGTTCGTCGGATTATGACCGGCCCCCTATCTTCCTAATTGGCTAGGAAGCCGGCTTCACTTGTTGCAAGGCAGTCTGGCTTGCTAACCAATCAGGAAGTTAGGCAGTATATAATGACCCACCTCCCAGCTTCCTGATTGGTCAGGAAGCCAGGCTGCCACCTTGAAACAAGTTAAGCCGGCTTCCTAGCCAATCAGGAAGCTGGGAGGCGGGTCATGATGTGCAGCCCGGGTTCCTGGTTGGATAGGAAGCCAGCTTTACTTGTTGGTAGGTAGCCGTTAGGAAGCCGGTTTGCACGTCATGACTAACCTCCTGGCTTCCTGATTGGTGCGGAAGCCAGGCTTCCTAGCAACAAGTGAAGCTGGCTTCCTAGTCAATCAGGAAGCCAGGAGGAGGGTCATGATGTGCTTCCCGGCTTCCTGATTGGCTAGGAAGCCGGATTCACTTGTTGCTAGGCAGCCTGGCTTCCTGACCAATCAGTAAGCCGAACAACATCTCATGACCCACTGCCCAGCTGTCTGATTGGTCAGGAAGCCACGCAGCCTCGGTAAGTAAAGCCGGTGTTCTTTTGAAAGAACACTGGCTTCCCAGGCAATCAGAAAGCCTTCCTGACATTCGGTGCAGATGGTATTGGTACTCGGTATCGGCGAGTACTGACAAAAATATATGTGTACTCCATACCGAAACACCGGTGCATCCCTACCAGTTATTTCAGGTTTGCTTTTTTGAATGTTTTCTGCAATATGTTTTGTAAACTAGAAAGATTCTTATTTTAGAAGAGGGCCATGAGAGATCTTAAAGTGACATTAAAGCTAGAATTCCCCTCCCCCAATACTGTTTTAAGGACTTACTTTGTGTGATGTCTCTTGATTCGAACAGCTTCTTCCTTACACTCATTTTTCAAAGTCCTTTCAGCACTGGTGCCACCGCAGACTACTCGGGTCCCACAGAGTACGTCATGTGTGCGTGCTCCCGGCTGCATGGCTGCGTAAATTCAGTATCAGCGGTGCTCTCTTCCGACGATCTGTACAGCGCATGTGCCCGCCCACACTTCCTCCTTCACATCGTTCGGGAGTCAAGACTTCTACAGCGTGAGCCACTGACACAGGTAAGTTTGTTGGAATTTGCCACCTTTTCTTTTTAGGTTGGGGCATATATCTACTGCTTACCAGCAGTAGATATATATGCAAAAAAAAAAAGACTTTAATTCTTCTTTAATTTTGACAAAATTTTTCTGTGTGGAAAGATCATTAGCTTTTTGATTCATTAGATATCAGTTGGTGTGACTGAAGAAACTAATTGGATTATTAATGTTATGATTAACTCATATCAGTTTTTAATGCCGATTTAAAATGTTAATAAAGCTACCTGTACATTCATTTTTTATACATTGTCTATTGCAGTTGCTGCCTAGTCAATTTTAAATACATATCATATTTTTTGTGCACACTGTTTTGCAGCAAAAACAATATTTTTTGAAGTATGACCCTTTTGACTGCAGTTAAAAAATATTGAATGATTTATTACTCTTTTGGTGGTTCTTATAACCTCCAACCGCTACACAAAGCAGACGGCCTATGTGATCTATGCAAAAATTCAGCATTGTTAGCTGCCCTAAGTATTAAAAGGAACAATAAAACAAAGTAGCAGTAAGAGGTTAAGGACAAATTGGTGACAAATAGACTTCTATAATATATAAAGTTTCTTAACAAATATTTTTATTTTGTGAATTATCAGAACATTCTATTTTTGTCACAATATAAACACAGACCAATTATACTTTTTTAAGAGAAGTTTCTGCTTTTATAGTAGTAAGGACACAACTTTTTCCACTTGGCATTTATATCCCAAGGCTAATTTCTTATGAGGCTTACTATCGTAATGGCTTTGAAGCATTTTAAAATATTCAAAGCTAAGTGCTAAATGTCTAGAAATATGTGTCATCTTAAAGGAAGACAGGAAAGGACAGATCACTCAGCCTGTCACTGACAAAGCACTGATGACTTACATAAATTATATTATGTATATGCTAACAGCTGCACAACTAAAAGAGGACAATACTTGCCTGAATCCTGCCCTTTCAGAGCCCTACTAGTAGGCCTTCTTCAGATGGCTGGGGTCTTCTGGCACTGGATGGCTGGACTGCTGTAGATTTAAAAAATATTGGTGGGAGAAAGCAGAAGAACACATTTAGTACCACACCTGCTTAGTTAACACTGTATAAATGAGTAAAATAAAGAGCCACCATACATGTTCAATACATAAAGATATTTAGGTATTTTGTTTCTGCTTTTATTTTGATGTATTATATACTGTAGAAAATAATCACATTTTTTATTCAGGACCAATTAGTATACAAGTCTGTAATTATTATTTTTAGCATCTACTTATTTCCATTTGTGAGAAAATAATAAAGAATTTTGCCACGAACACTAATTATCCAATTAACCAGCTCTATCTCTGAAGCTACAGATAATGGTATAAACTAGCAATTAACCCATATAGTTAGTCATTGTAAATGTACGCTTTGGATATGTTTACTTAACAATTTATTGCAATATGTTACCTTAACATTGCCTCCTAGTGTTCCTGCAGCTGGGAAAAAAAGGAGTATAATCAAACATTACATCTTGCAATAAGCTATCCTTTAGGCTCAGCAGGATGAAATTGTTGATATCTAGTAACACACATCAAATACAAAAGCAATAAACTCAAAAACTCTATGCCACTTCATTTTACTAATGACTTATTATGACAACATAGTAACAGATCTGGCTGTCTTCAGTATGTTTGCTGCTTACTATCATTTTCAGCATAGTGAAGTTCCTTCCCACTCTTTACATTTTGGTATTGTTCTAATTCTAGTCTATGCAACTGCCTTTTATATTTCATTTGCTTCAATGTAATTTTTACACATTTGCTTAAATATATTATACAGTAAAATATACATTTTTACTTTAGACCATTATGAAATGTTGCATTTCAGTCATCAATTTCAGCTATAGGATTCTTGTTACATGTGTTCCTGTATCTCCTTACCTCTTGTTGTAAAAAGTCTCTTGTTTACAAAGCACAGTAGCTCAAGTTGAAATTTACACCCATACAAACGAATGTGTCAGAGTACTGACACTTCTCCTTTACTCCCCCTCTTTTTTACACAAAGGTATGTCTGTGTGTGTGTGTGTGTATACACTATATTGCCAAAAGTATTGGGACACCCCTCCAAATCATTGGATTCAGGCATTCTAATCACCTCCATGGCCACAGGTATAAAACCTAGGCATGGAGACTGCTTCTACAAACATTTGTGAAAGAATGGGTCGCTCTCAGGAGCTCAGTGAATTCAAACGTGGTACCGATAGGTTGCCACCTGGGCAATAAGTCCATCCGTGACATTTCCTTGCTACTAAATATTCCATGGTCAACTGGTAGTGGTATTATAACACAGTGGAAGTAACTGGGAACAACAGCAACTCAGCCAGGAAGTGGTAGGCCACGTAAAATTACACCATTTCTTCACACTCCTAATAAAGTGTGTTTTTTCAGATTAGAATCTATTTTGGTTTTTCCTGCTATTTGGGACTCTATTATAGAGATTTCCTCTTCCTGCTGTCATGCTGACTATTACAATGGTTGCAAAGAGACAAAGTGAGAAAAAAATCTCCAACAGCAACACAGAGAAAAAATTAAAATGCAATTTTTTAGTAGAATAGGGTAATGCTTTATTGCTCTCTGTGTCCCTGTTGCAGTTTTATCTTAAATTCCTGCCTGGTGAACCTATTGTCACTACTAATACTTACACACACACACACACACACATATATACACACAAGTAAATGTAAATGTCCCAAATACCACTAAAGATTAATAAAATAACTTGTTTTAAAGGTTCTTTTCTTCACCGTTCTCTCTGTAATCCATTCATAGAAACTGGCTGAATAAAATTGTAAATGTCAACATGCAGAATATGAATAGGTTGTTTTGGTTTGTTTCAGCTCAACTCATCTTCAACTGATTAGGACTGTCCATGCAAATAGAAACAATTTAATTCGCCTGCTCAGATGCATGAAGAACTGGATAATTCTGACAGATGCACCACTTGAATATAACCAAAGGCAATTGTTAACTCAGGCAAACATTCATTGTGGATTTTATTTCAGAACTAGAGATGTACTCATCATGTCACGACTTTGCCACTTCTGTGCAGTATGATGCAGCCAACAGAACACATTAATGTTGCATTCTTTCATTTTTTATGTCTTAAAAATGTGACCATACATGTAAACTGCATTGTCTTAAAATTAAATATTATAGGAATTTATGCTGCTACTTTTCCAGAAGCAGAATCCAATAATAAAATCTATATTGTAACATAAAAGCAGGTTACATTCCCTATATTTGTTCATATTTGTAAAAAACTTAAGACTTTTGGCATTTGTATGACATGCAGCCTGTTCTGTAATATTATACTTTTAGTTTAAAGGTACAATGGACCAAAGTAGAAGCATGCCATTTACAATGTAGAACACCAACAGCATATGAGGCTGCAAAACCAGAGGTATCATTAATGATGTAGTGGTAAGGAAAAAAGAGCTGTAAGAATCTTCTGCAAAAGTTTTGTTATCGGATGCATATTATCAAAATTGTATTAACAATGATGTGTTAAAAAGCTCCAGTAATCAAACAACAGCAGCAGCAAAAGTGAGCCTGTAATGCTGTTAAATGTATCCTTTTAGATTTTCAGTTGTCAAAGAGCTGTATAACTAAAGATCCATAAACATTGTAACCTTTTGAGAGCTTTTTCCCTTTTGGAGAACTATGGCTGTCTAATTGACGAAAAAGTATCCAGTAGATATTTGCTATCACAGTAGATGGGAGCTTTGGCTGGTTTGTGCCAACACCACAATAACTAAGCTGTGCTGAAATCATTAATGGGTCTATTTATTAAAAATGTAAAGGGCCCCAGATGAAGCTGTGGAGCAATGAAAAACGTATTTATTTCATATTCTCTTCAGCTCCTTCTAATGACCAGAATGTAGAATTACATGACAATACATTTGAACTGGGAAAAAATATATATTAAGAAGCATCTTTTTGGCCTTATATGCCCAAAATGTTTACAGATATTTACGGGACAAAGGGTTCTGCAAATTGTTTACAAATAGAGCCCTAAGTTTTGGCTAAGCGTATTCTTGTATATCAGTTGTGGCAGTGCATGGAAATGCCACTGTGTAGTGTGGCAACTTTGGCACCCAGGACTCTCAGCCACAGGGGCTGAGAGGGTCCAGAATGTAAACCATTTTATAAGGAAGAACCTGGCTTTTCAGACTCTTCCGGGTTTTCCCAATTTTAGCTGGTATCTGGAGCTCTGGGTGGGATGAAATCAATTACAGTATATGCTGAAGTTAAGTCTTCATTTGTGTTTTTCCCCTGTGAGTTGCATGCAGAGAAAAAAATAAAGACTTTTGGTTTATGGAAAAGCCCTGTGTGAGTGCTCTGTGAGCTCCCCAACATTACACAGTGTGGTACATGACAGAAATAGAATGAGACTGGTGTGAGGTTGACATTGTTTAAATTCTCAGTTCTTAGTTAATTAATAGCAGTGTCTTTTGAGTTTTCTATTCTAAGTAAATCAAGTCTACAGGAACACGCTTAAAACATATATCTGGCTAAAAATAAAAACGACACCATCTGTAGTGATGGTCCGAACACACCTGAGTCCGGTTCGAGTTCGAACTTTAGAACATGGAAAAAGTTTGAACTCGAACTTAGAACTCTGAAAATCAAATGTCCCCATTTTGAAGGCTTATATGCAAGTTATTGGCCATAAAAAGAGTATGGGGATTCGGGTACTTCCTTGGGGGACATGTATCAATGCAAAAATCAGTGATTTTAGCAGTGATTTTAACATTGCTTAAAGTGAAACAATAAAAATGAAAAATTACTTTAAATATTGTGCCTGGGGGGTCCCCTTAAACTGCCGGTAAAGTGGCACATCTGCACGATGTATAGATCCTGCTGCAGCAAAAATTACATGTATGAAGAAAAAAAAAAAAAGCGTGTGGTTCCCCCTCCCAAACAATACCAGACCCTTAAGGTCTGGTAGGAATTTTTTAGGAGGGACCCCATTTAAGAAAAAAAAGTGCGTGGGGTTCCCTCCTCAAAGTCATACCAGGCCCTTAAGGTCTGGTAGGAATTTTAAAGAGGAACCCCACCCCCAAAAATGGAAGGGGGGGACATGGGGCCCCCCTAAAATTCCTTGCCAGACCCTTGATCCGAGCACAGGCCTGGCAGGGCAGGAAAGGGGGATGATCGAGACAAGGGCCTCTTACCCACAAGCCCTGGAGCGTTGGTTGTGGGGATACGGGAAAGTGGGCTTATTCACATCAGGGTACTCCTTTAATAAAGGGGCTCCCAGAAGCGCCCCCCTTGTGAATGAAGAAGGGCTTACTTGTACCCCTACCCATTCACAAAAGAGTTTTAAAAAATGTGAATAAAAAGACCAGAGTTTTGAAAAATCCTTTATTTGAACAAAAAACACAAGGGATTTTTGACAAGTCCTTTCATTAAAAAATAAAATAAAATGGACCCACCAATGTAATCCTAAGGTGAATCACGATGTTCAGTGTTGCCCACGACGGCGACGACTCGACAAAATAAAAAAAAAAGAGATATAACTAAAAAAAAACTGTCACCCCCCGACCCACCCGCTCGCGAAAGCTTTCGCCACAGAATGACATTTTAACAGATGCCAGCAAAATATAAACAATTGGGCAGCGCTAGCGGTGACATCACCGCTAGCTCCGGCCAACTGTTTACATTTGTCTGGCACCTGACAGGACAGTGCACTGCGCCGTGATTGGGCAAAGTCTTGATTGGGCAGTGCCGTGTGGGGCGCTCTGATAGTTTGTGTGTTCGCCGAACACACGAACTACCGATGTTCGAGTCGAACTGTTATTGGACTTGAACCCTAAACATCTGTCAATTTTGTTTACAAAAAAGTAACTTACTAAATTAACTATTACCTTGTTGCCACCATGATGTCATCATGCTGCTGCTGCTGGAGTCTTCAGGACTCTGCGAGGACTCCACTGATGGACAACCAATGGGTATTAAGTACATCACGACAGGAACTTTAAAATTATGAAAACACCAGCATGTTGGCCCAATAGGAGCAATAGCATTTCAAAGGATATAATTAACCTCAGTTGCAATATTCTATATAATGTGGCAGTTTTAGAGGAAAATAAAAGCTGTGGTAGTACCCCATTCATATCAAAATGCAATAACCATAAATACATAAATAACACTTACAACAACTGCCTTAACAGTTATTGAAAAGTATACACTAAAGATTCAAATATAGCTTGTGTGAGTGTATGTGTATATATATATAT
>NW_017306358.1:1282646-1289360 GCF_000935625.1 Nanorana parkeri | reverse complement strand
TATATATATATATATATAGTGTACATGCATATATATCAGATCAGGCCTTTCCCACATGTGTATTTACCTGTAAAAAATTATCTTTCCAAAAATTATGTTATTATTCTGCAAACCGGTTTTTCTTTTGCCTCCTTTGGTGAAATATTTTCTAGATAAATATCTTATAACCACAGTCACCAGGGTACATTACAGAACACTTCAATATTTCTTCCAACCCACAGTAGTAGTGTTTTTCACAAAGCCCAAAGCTAATATACTGAATACTAGATTGATGCTACAGAGTCTTACTTAAATGTTTATTCTCCTCTGGAGAAATGACCTTTCTAGCTCATGTTGTTAGCATTACTATTTTTGTCTCCAGTAAATAGCCACAGATTTCTAGTGTCAAAGACCAAACCTGATTTCCGCTGCAACATTTTACTTTAGCTAATAAAAACAAAGAAAAAGTAATGTATTCAACTCTCAATCAATCATGACAATTATTAAAAATGAAGAAAAAAGTCAAGGAGATAATTTTTCGGCAAAGGCAATTATATGTAGTGTTTGTCGCATGGTTCAGTCTGTATTCTATGTCATGTAATGAAAATATTAACACTTCCTATTATTTATTAAGGTACAAAATACAATGTGAAACAACTAAAGCACCGCAATGTACTGACCTGGCAACATGATGACACACCCGCAGGGGGTGTCCATGACACACTAGGCTCACAGGAAGTCAACATCGTTTAACCCAGAAGAGGACAAAAGAGCAGTAAGCCATGAGTATTTCACAAATCCAAAGCAATGATCTCTGAGTTTGGTATAAAAGACACAGGCACAGTTTTGGTCTGCCAATAGCAAACATTATGATCTAATTGTGACTTCATAAAGTGCCACTTCCTCAAAAAACTTTTTTGTTCTTGTTTTGGGAAGTGGGAAAGGGTTTACCTTACAAAGTCCTTAGAGGATCATTTTTAGATACAGTTGCCCTCCATATGACTCAACCTTTTGCCTTCCTTAGGTCCAGTGTGTCCTCCAGGTTCTTGTGTCTGAGTGTTTGAGATTTCCCATAGAAACTCCATGTATTTAACAGCTAAAGTGTATATTAGTTTATTGCAGCTTACTAGTCCTTAGATGTGGTGGCTACATTCGTTTTCTAAATGGCAGGCTTTCTTTTACCTGGTGATCCTGCCAGTAACACACACTTCCTTTCCAATGTCACTTACTTTACTGTATCTATAGAGGAGCAGTCTTGTCTGCTTACTCCTTATTTGGACAACAGAACACTTGCCACTCTCCTCATTTCCCAACCTATGGGGGAAGTGTTCTGTTGCTTACAGAGGTGAACTGGGTAGGACTGATAACACTGTTTGAGATTTCAGTGCAGCACAGGTACAGTGTAAAGCTCACTGGATTTCTGAAAGAATCAACTTGTATTTTTGTACTTATTGAAAAGATAAAAGATAAAACAAAAAAAAGAGAAAAGATAAAACAAAATGCTATTAATGGATTTACATATACTTCAATGTGCAACACTCAGTACTTCAGGGTATAGGCGATCATGTGACACACTCTCCATGTGTCTCCTTCCCATGTGAAAATTCTGGTCTTGGCAATTGGCCTCTTAGTTACCAGCACTGACACAAGGGGTCCCTTAGCCCTGTGTAAACTCTAACTAGAATTCAGTCTAATGTTAGCCTGGTTTCTTCTCCTTGCTACTAGCAGTAACTGGAGAGTGAAGGTAAGTATTAGATGCAGCAGGGGCTGGATTTCAAGTAAACTATCCCCCAAAGGTAAGGGCACGGTCAATGCATAGGATCACCTTAAAGTAAATGTGCATCATTGTCATGGTCTAAGGAATAGTGTAGGTGGTACGTTCAGGTTCTTGCACGTAGCCTCAGCTTATAATATACCTAAGGAATCCTGAAACTTGGGACTCTCTAATATGCAAACACATATTTCAACTATAAATTTGCTAGCTGAATTTCTAGCTGTAGTTTGGGATTTGCATTTTTATTTTATATAACAGACACATCCAGGCAACTCCAGGCAATCAGTCAAAATACACAGTTGAAAAAAAATGTTTTACCTTTCGAAGGAATTGTAATCAGTTAAGCCAGCCAGTAATTTACATGCTGCAATGGCAGGTAATACATTTTTTCAGCTGGTTCAGCTATCCAACTTCATTATTCAGCAATGTAACTTCCTTCAGTATGTTACCTTTCTGCATTCAGATTTCTTATTGGGCAGTGAATCAGCATTATTACAGCTGTGCAATGAACAGGGTAGTGTCCCAGAAACAACAGAACAATATAAAACATATAGTAAAGATGTATAAACAATACTTATTAAATAAAAATATACTAAAGTGCTAGATAAATAGCTATAAATATGTATAAATAGTATATATGCTTATACACTAAAGAACTATAATTAACTAGATAAACTTGTAAGTGCCCAAACACACCCTTTATTCATTCTCACATTGCTCACCATCCATGCTGTCATGTTTTTGAAAACATGTTTTTGCCAAGCCTTCAGTTTCTATTTTAACCTGATATTAATGAACAATTCTGCTTGCAGCCTTGTTCTTTTTCCACCTCAGTGATTCTTTAGCAAGCTTGTCTCTCATGGTGCAGGTACCAGAACACTAAAGAATTACTCCAGGATAATGATTAAATTATTAGAAGCTCACATTTGATCCTGGTGTTTTTGTGTTAAAAAAAGCTTAAACGTTAAACAACACAAATGTACATTACCTGTCGTTTCTAAATAAACACGGATTTAAATACAGCCATTCAGGAATGGGCTTGTGCAAGAATTTGAGTATTCAGTATTGAATTATAATTATAATTGTACAAACTTATTTATCAAAGATTTAAATTTGCAACTGAGTGTGAGGGGTTAAAGGCCAACTGAAGTCTGACAATTACTTTACTATCAACCTCGTTAGCTCGAGGCTTGAAGTGGATGTAAGCCAGAAATATTAGAACCATAAAGTTAAGAGGAATGTATATAACTGTGGAGCTGTGGCAACTATCAGACTTCAGGCAAGTTGAAGTGTTAGTACATTTAATTCAATGAAGGGCCAAATATATGTATTTCATCTTTTCATTTTTTATTCCCTTAAGCCTAAATATTAATTTACTTGCATAACTCCAGTCATTACTGGTTCTATTTCATAAGAGTACCCTTACAATTTGGCTTCTGATTATTCTGTCAGAAATAATCCAGTCCTTGAACAAAATTTTTTCTATCTCACATACCCACCTACTAGTTAATTCTTGTGTAGCGTTCCCCTTCCTTGGTCAGCGGTATCCCAACATAGGATAACACTACCGGTGGCTCTGAAGGGGTGATCTACAGTAAAGTAAAATAACGGATCTCCCTGTATTTCCTCTGTGATGCACCTCAATAATAAATAGATAGCACACCAGCAAACATTGAGAGGCTTTAAATTAATATTTACTGTATATAGTAATCTGAATAGCAATGCATATGATTAACATTTGTCTTTACACAGTATAACACCCCGACTGTATATGAGGCACAAGCAAAACGGTAATGAACCATAAATGCAGTTATTCTAACTGTAGGCTTACTGAACGGTAATCAAACTATACGCAAGCTTTAGTCCCAATGTACCCGGGTACCTAACCCACTGGCCAATGGTAATGTCTTCAGCTGGCCAACGTTGGGGCCCAATGCAAATGGTGGAAAAATCTGTGTGTATTGTTAAGGACAACAACAGGCCAGGGGCCTCTCACCCATACACGGAGGGAGAAGTCCGTCTGTAGCCGACAGGGATGTCAGGAATTATCTTCTGTGGTGAAGAACACGTCTATTAGGAGCTGGAGTCTGATGTCACCAAAAGATCCAGTCGTCAGCTTTAGCGTCCATGAGTCCAGGCTGAGTCGCCGCCCGCTATGTCCTCTCAGCAGGATGGCACCTCACCCGCAGTCTCAGCTGATCATCTTCCAGACAGGAGCAAGCAGCGATTTCCTCTGTGTAGCAGATATCACTGCAGGACTGCAGCTGTGACTAGTGAGTACAGTCTCTCTACAGCCCTGGCTGCACAGCACAGAAATGGCAGTCTGTCTTCTCTGTCTCCTCACACCAGACTCAATGCAGCGACCTTCTGCACAGAGAACTCACTTCCTCTTCTTCCTGTAGCACTCTGGGAAATGTAGTTCATGTACACAAAGTCCTATAGAATTCCTCCTCAGCTGTGTACACAATCCCCACAAAACTGTGCTCTCTGGCTCCTCCTGCAGCTGCAACATATTCTCTCTTAAAGGAGCTAGTACAACAGGGCTACACTTGCTAGAAAAGCTCTTCATGGAACAGTAAGCAAAACTATGGGGTCTATTCACTAAGCTGCCGAAGGATCTAGCCGTAGCTTTAGCTGATCCTTCAGCTGATCCTTCAGCTAGCTTCGACCCCAGGACCCCTTCGGTTCAGTAGAACCGAAGGGCTGCTGTATGGGCTATTCACTATAGCCCGTACAGCTCCCGAAGTTGGCCGAGCGGCTCAGTCGAGCCGAAGGCATATGCCTCAGCTCGACTGAGCAGAGGTGAAAGCCGAAGCCGGCCGTCCGACAGCCTGCTTCTGACAGCTGGGCGGAGCCAGCCGTCATCTCACGGCTGGCTCCGGCCACTTGCAGAGAGATCAGCGTCCCTGGTTACTGGGTAACCAGGGACGCCATCTGTCATTACAGACTCAGAACCCGGCTATGATATCACAATGGCCTCTCTGGGTTCTCAGTGTGTAATGACAGATGGCATCCCTGGTTACCTGGAAACACTTGAATGAGCAGAGTAAACCTTTCCTTGTGATCTGTTTTTTTTTCTGACCCTCAGTCAGAAAAAAAAAGCCACCATAGGAATGCATAGCTAGATTCCTATATTGCAAAGTGAAATAGCCAATAGCAAGCTAGCTATTGCACACGCCCACTGCTGCTGTCAATCAGCAGAGGAGGACCTGCAGTTCTCCATCAGGTCCCCTTCTGCCGATTGACAGCAGCAGAGGGCGGGTACAGTAGCTAGTTTACTATTGGCTATTGCAAAGTGAAATAGCCAATAGGAATCTAGCTATGCATTCCTATGGTAGTTTTTTTTTGTTTTTTTTTTTTTTTCTGACGGCAGCAGAACCGCCCGGCCATTAGAAAACAGTTGGGCGGAGCTAGCTGTCACTGCTAGCTCCGCCCAATCATTTTCTATTTTTTTTTTTTTTACTGTTTTTCTATTCTGTTCGGTAGGCTCGGCAGCATTCGGCTATTCACTCATTGCTGTTCGGCATCTATGAGAATAGGCCGAACAGCAGTGAGTAGCCTGCCTGCCAGATGTTGGATCGGCTGAGTCGAACTCCTTCTGCACTTCGGGTTGGCCGAACATGTTTTGGCTGAGCATGTTTGGCCGATCTGAAGCCAGCCGCAGCAAGGCTGATTTTAACCGGTGTACGGCTGAAGTCAGCTGTACAGTCAGCTGTACAAGCCTGAAGTGAATAGCCGAACAGCGTTTGGCTCACTTCACTTCTGGTTGGTTGTTCACTCGCCTGCCTATGGCAGCTTTGTGAATAGACCCCTACGTGCCTGCTTAATCACAAGAGCAATAGGAATTACCTATCAGATTCCAATCTTGTCTGCTAAAACCATCCTCATAAATTGGTGTTCTGCTGAAACAGCTTTGTTTCCATGTGTCTAATCATCTGGTACTGGTATTGGATACCTTTACTTCCCTGCCTACCTAATATCCAAGCTCACTTTCAGTTTGTACACTGCTCCATGTCCTCTGCCATCTCCATACAGCAGCAGGTGCAGATGTCTCAGGAATCCATGAATCCCCAACAGAACTCCTCACAAGGTTCAGGTTGAAAACAACCTCATTGCTCTATCTCTATCATGGAAACACACACATCAACCAACTCCTCTCTCTGAGCTTAATCATAGAATAGTATGATCACTTGTCTTGCAATCATATTGGCAGAATTAATAAAGGAAAAAGGGAGTAAAAATGTTGAATCAAAAAGAGCATCAATAACTGATAACTATGGATGCAGAAAACAAAAAAAGGAAGAAAGGAAAAGAAGGTGTGGGGAAATAGTTTATTATTGATGTTCAATATGTTTGCAGGACTAATAATAGTATCATAATAGTATTTTTTAAAGGCTGGTGATTTAATCATTGTTTTTAAGAATTTCTGATAATGGACTAGTATTGACTAGTATGGACTAGAATGGTATTAGTTTTAGGGGGGATTTATTAGGAGAACTGTTCCTTTGGAATATATAACATTAAGAATGATGGACTTTGCACAATTAAGGCACCTGGGCGTATTACAGCGTGTTCCAACGCGCTGTAAAATGCTCAACATGTGAAAACCAATAATTGCCTATGTGCATGGTTCATACCTGGGCATTTACAGCGCGTAGGAACGCGCTGAAAAATGCCCTACGCCCAAAGAAGTACAGGAGCTTCTTTGGGGCGTTTTTCCGCGCGTTTCCATTGGTAATCCCGAGTGTGGATCGGGGTTAACAAAGTGGTAACCCCGAGCCACACCCGGGAATACAGCGTACAGGTCTTACCTTGTCCGCGATCCCTGCTGTGTCCTCCGGCGGTTGCCGACTTCCGGGTTCCGTCCCTTGCAAACGGCCGCGTCACAGGGGGGCGGAGCCAGCGGGAAGTTTGAAAGTGAAAAAAAAGAAAAACATTTGTTAAAATAGGGAAAATAAGGG
>NW_017306358.1:1268601-1282323 GCF_000935625.1 Nanorana parkeri | reverse complement strand
GGGGGGGGGGGGGGGGGGGGCAGAGTCGGCGGGAAGTTTGAAAGTGAAAAAAAAATGTTTAAAAAATTAAAAATAAGGAAAAAAACTAAAAAACCATACCGCCAGTGAAACGCGCGTTTCACTGAATGGAAAATGTGCTAAAAAACGTGAAAAAAACGAGCTTGTCTCAGGAGCAGCAAGTTTGAATCTAATAGATTGTCTTAACTCAACCTAGACCATCCAGTCTAAATATATATTGCAAAGTGTAGGTTTTTGGCACATCGAAGGGGTCTTTTAAGCCAGCCAGTAATTTGCATGCTGCAATGGCAGGTAATACATTAGATGATACTGCTAAGAGTCAGTAACACATTCTTCTGCATATTAATTGTTGCCAGGCTGCCATTGCCATTTAGTCAGGTTCATATTACTGTTGCCTTTACACACCCTCTGCCTTTTTATGGGTAGAATAGTCCTTACTTATAATTTGTCCATTCTGGGTCTTTAACCAAAGAGTAGGGCAATGGTTTACGTAGTGTTTTTTTTAGGTCTCATTTCTACATGCGTGTCACCACAAAACACATTGCATGTGTTGCTGTTTTGTGGTGCCATTCATTTTGAATAACACCCCAAAGGACTAAGGCAACACAACTGCATTTAGCATGCAATGCACAGATTTATAGCATGTTAGGGGGCATTGGTAGCCCATTTAGTTCAGTAGACTGCCTTAACACAAGTTAATGTGTGACATAACATGCATTAACGCACCACATAGATGTTAATGGGCCCTTATGGGAAGTTGTTTGTGTACCTACACAGAAGACTTCATTCACAAACTTAAACATACAAAAAGTATCTTTTTTTTTTTTCTAGCCGAGTGTGTTACTGTGACTTTTTTCTTCTAAATAAGGACCCTTTATCCTGGTTTGTTAGCTTTGTGAATTGAGCCTAGAATGGGCACACCAACTTTTAATCTCTCTGTTTTTATTCAATTATGACATGTGATATTGTCAGTGTGATACTAAAGCTAGTCAGCACACTGTGGAAGGAAGGGATCACAAGATAGTTGGATTGGTAAGCAAAAAGTATAAATCTGGCCCTCACTGTTCAGCAAACTAGGAAACAACACAGAAACATGCATCCTACTCTGCGTCAGAAATGTGATGTGGAAAATGTTATGAAATAGAATTATGTTAAAATAACCCAGATCAATAAACCTTAAATGAAAAGAAAATGTTACAAATTCTTAATCAAATCAGTTTTAATAACTAAATAATATTTTTTCATTAACATCATATGTACATGGCCTGTTTTAATTTACTGGAGAATAAACATCATGTAATATAATTATTTCTCCCATTTCAAAAACAAAGCATAAGTTAATATTTAGAAATTGTATCATAATACTAAAAATAGCTGCTGTAATACTTTCACATGCATAGTGGGTGCAAAAATATGGATATTTCATCTTTATCTCTTATTTAAATATTACAAAATGAGTTTATTACAGATCATACCCATGGCAGAGTTGCATATGATGGAGTGCGTTTAAATGCAGTATCCTCAGGCAAGCAATATATCTAGGATCACACATTCTTTAATTTCCTACAGGAAGGCAAGATGCCTTTGGAATGTATGCATGCCATCATTCTAAACATTGTATGTAACAAAAAATAATATTATATTATATTTGTACATTACATGTCAGCTTCATCACCTGCTTCACTTTTCTTGCAGCCGTGTCCAGCCACCTTTACTGCATTTTGGGCACCTGCTTTCCTCCTGGTCTGTGAGTACCTGTTGGGTGACCTGGGGGTAACTTTCAGCTAAGTCCAAACTGCTGTAATACCAGTCATCCAACCATCCCTTAGACTCCACTCACAGGGAAAGCAGTCATTCGAGTTAAGGGGTGTAAACCCATGGTTTATGACAGCCTTTTAAGTGAACATGTGTACCTAATACTGCAGCTAGAAGTAATTATATTTTTTTAGAAAGTGGAGCTCAGAAACTGCAAAGGAAAGTATTTTGCCATTTAAAATACAACTGAGATAAATATGGGGGCCCCCATGCTTGCCCATCTTCTTAAAATGCATGTTGTCTTCAATACTTTTCAGTTACAGACCAGGGACAAGTATGCAGCAAATGAATGTCAGAGAAAAGTCAGAAATCATTACGTCTTTATTTGCTCTGAGTCGGTGATTCAAAAGAGGACTAAAGCCAAAAAAAAAAAGATTTGGCATTTATTAAAGTACACCTGTGACCCAAAGTCAGCATCTAGTGGGCTACTGCCTGTTAGTTGCTGACAGTGTAAAGCCGCACAGCAGCTGGGAAACATCCGGACAATGTTGTCAGGATGCACCCTGCTGTTTAATTGACAGCAGCCTCTGCCTCTCTAGAGCCACGGCTAGCTGTGCCCACCCCTTCCTCTCCTCCCTCTATTGAGCAATAGGGGCATGAGAAGAAGTAGAATCCCTGAGGGGAGTTTCCACTCTCTGCAGGGAGAAGCCGTGAGCGGAGCCATCAGCAGTTTGTGATTACTCAGCTCTCGATCTATAGAGCAGTGTCACATGCCCTGCTCTAGGTACTGAGAAGAGTACATTTTACTCTCCCAATACTTCTCTTTTAAACTAAGCCAAAGAATCAGCATGGCAGCCAGGCAATTAGCATATTCAGAAGGAGTGGTCATCAATAGCTTTAAAACCTTGCTAGAAATATCCTTACATATGAACTTTTTTACTGATAGATGTATTTATCTGACCCTAAAATAAAATAAAATTTCCTTACAGTGTTACAAACCATTGAACCATCTGTAAAGCCTGAAAGAATGACTTCATGAAGTAATGTGTTCAAACCAGTTGACCACATTAGCTGTTCGTGTATTTTAGTATCTGACCTTTCATACTTGTGACTTGAAAGCTAGGACATAGTTTTTTGGAATGAAATAATTGTGCTAATGGCGGGTGAAGCATGCAATGCGTAATGCATAAAAACATAGAAGGAGGAATTACTTGTAAACACTATTCAGTTGCCATGTGTATTAGGTATATTGTAAATGCAATGCTACGCTTATGTCCTCATTTGTGCACAACTAATACATTTATTCTGACATGTTTTCTTGTTCATACAAGAAAAAAAAAACCTCTCACATATGGATAGTGTGAAGTGCTGAGCTGTCCCCAGGGTCCACTTATTGGAAAAGAGAAACACGCCTTAGCTGGAAGGACACACACTATCATATTCCAACTTAAATCTGTTTGAACAACAATGCCCAAAATAGCTGGATTCATGGTGTGATTGAATAATGAGGCTGGATGAAAGAGGTTCCACTCAGTTCAATGGACATGCTATTCTCAATGCTAACAGCATACTTAATGTTATGATACGGGGTAAAACAGATGATAATATGACTTAATCTCATTTCAATTTTATAATGTCTTTATGTATTTCAGGAGGTATTAACCTTTTATTTTTCTACTTGTAAACAAAAGAGAAAGATGTTCATTGCTAGCCAAATGTTATAGTCAGTAAAGTTTTCCTTTTTGCCATACCATTATCCAAATAGGCGTGATGTGTTTAAGTCAGGATTTTCTTTAACATTGCTGTATTGAACAAATGTCTTATACTTTAATAGCCAGCGGGCTAAAATCAGTGTTCCCATTGGTTTCATCAGTGACAAGGTCCTGAAGACCAACGGCCCATCAGTGAAGTGTACTATTTCTTTAGACTCTCCACTGGAACATTTGAAGAGTTAAGGTGCCCATACACTGCACGATTCTCGTACGAGAATCGCCGGAAATCCCGCGATCTTACGAGAATTGTGCAGTGTGAATGAAGACGTGCGACCGTCTCTACTGTACGGCCGCACGTCTTTTGTCTAAGGAGCATGCTAGAAAACCACGATGCTCGGGAGACAAATGGCGAACGGGCTGGTGTGCGCACGCGCACACTGCCCGTTCAGCATTGCAGTCATCGGAAGCCTGCCCCACAGGGGGGCGGGCTTGCGATGATCACAAGTACGATCTGCCTGTCCAAGATGGGCAGATCGTACGTTTTTAAAATTACTGTACCACCATCGCAAGACTAAGGTCTTGCGATACACTTTACACTTTACATACACTTTACAACCATCGCAAGACTAAGGTCTTGCGATGGTTGTAAAGTGTATGGCCACCTTTATAAGGAATAACCTCAATGTATTATCTTTTTTTACTAATAACCTGTTTTTTGAAGGCATGAGGAAAAATGCATTTATCTAATATAATTTATAATTGTTGGATTAATCACTGACATTTGTTTATGAAAATCTACAATGTTCAGTTGCGTTTTGATTGCATGGTATACAACAATATGCAGTATGAATAACTTAAAGCCATCTCCAGGAAACAATGAGGGGATTGATCAAAACTGGAGCAGACAAAATCTGGAGCAGCTGTGCATGGCAACCAATCTGCTTCTCTCTTTCATTTTCAAATCTTAACTGAACAAAGTGAAGAGAGAAGCTGATTGGTCGCCATGGGCAAATGCTCCAGATTCTGTCTGCTCCAGTTTTGATAAATTTCCCCCAATGTCTTTGTGTTAGCTAAAGTGGGGAAGGATTAGAACCTATATTGAGTTGTTATTGCTATCAGAGACCCAGTCCCCTCCCACTCCCTATACCTGTGACACCAGGCAAATGAGCGCCACTGGGACAGCAAGACACAGACAGCAACAAAAACAAAAGTTCTAAGCCTTCCCTTCCCTACTATAAAAACAGTTGTTTTTTTTATCTTTGTCTTTGTGTCCATCTTTGTCTGAGAAAAAGTATTCTGTTTACAATTTGTCATTGATGCACTACACACATGCCCAGGTCAGTGTAAACTGTTCAGTGTGTATGTGTTCACTAGACATGTGCACCGGCAAAAAGTTTTGTTTCTTTTCGGATTTTTCGTTATTACGTTTTTCGGGATTCGGGTCCGAAAGTCAATTTTTTCCATTATCCGTTATTCGTTCGAATACGAGATTTTTGTTAATTTCAGATGAGTTTAATGAAATTTACGAGCTCATTTTTGTTGCAGCAAAGTGACATTAGAAAAAAAAAGTGACATTTTTCTTTTTAACTTTTGACAGTCTACAGAAACAATAAAAAAAAAGCATGGGGACACATTAAAAATCGATTATAAGGCCCTTGTAAAATCGATTATAAGACCCTTGATCCGAGCAGCAGCATGGCAAAGCAGGAAAGGGAGGGGGAATAAGCATGTGATTTGCCAGGGGGGACCCCCTAGAAAAGCACCTTGTTCCCATGTCCATGAGGCCAAGGGCCCCTTCTCCACAACCCTGGTCTGGTGTTTGCGGGGGTCTGCGGGCAGGGTGGCTTATCTAGGTGCCCCCTTTCATTAAGGGAACACCCAGAGGCCGCCCCCTTGTGAATGAGTAAGGGATAGTTGTTACTCCTACTCATTCACCAAACAGACAGCAACATTGTAAATAAACACACAACACCTTATACAAAGTCCTTTATTTGAAAGAAAAACAACACAACACAGTGTTTGACAATTCCTTCTTTAAAAAAAAAAAAAGTGTCCTTCGATGTAATCCATACGTCAATCCATACGACCCTCCCCAAGTCGAGGCATGTCAAGGGCATATTGCCTGGTACCTTTATGGACTTTTGGAAGTCCATAGATAGCAGGAAAAATTGGGAACATCCCAAAATTTTGCTCTGTGAGTCCTCTGTGATTCATCAATTGGTTGATCACAATAAAATACTGATTCCTTGTAAGGACCAAATCTTTTCTCGTATAGAGCTTGTTGAATCACAAGTTACCCAATTAAATGTAAATTCATCCTTTTGTAAATCAAGAAGAACCATGTGTGGTATTGCGTGGCAAAACCACGGTATAATATAGCATCATAGTCACCCAAGACTCTCAGCCAGAGGGCTCCCGAATGCACTTACTTTTTCCAGGAAAGAGCTGGCTTTTCCGTTCTTTCTGGGTTTTCTGGATTATAGTTGGGATCCTGGAGCCGGGAGATTTTAAAGAGATTTGGGAGGGATGAAATCTCCATTGCTGGGTCCGGGCTTTAGTAGTGACCAGCACCCAATGATTGTGTTCCAATCTGCTTCGCTATTCCAAGCTCTGTACCTGTCCTAGTTGTAAATAACTTGTTTTTCCTTGGTAACCATCCATGTTCCTTACTTGAGTTTTGTATGCCGTAGCCCTGTGTCTTGCTGTCTGTTAGTGAATGCCAGTGAGGCAATTTTAGGACCGCAACCTGGGAGCATTCTGTAGCCAAATCCATCCCCACCATAAATTATTTTGATGGTGAACAGGCATTACTGGGTCTTCCTTCTCCAACAGATTTAATTTGCATCTTCCTGTTTGGTGATAGTGCTCTGTACAAAGTAAGTAACTTAAATAACTCAATCTAAAGATACAACCTGGCATTAACATTGGTTTCAATAACATACCATATGCTTATTCCATCCTATGTGTACTTAAAATATACATTGCCATACTTTTCACAAACAATATTTGACATTTTATATCAGCAGCAAGAAAGTCTCAAGAAAAGTGAAAATGTATGCAAAGTGAAATTGTTCTCTTAAATGTGAGGAAATACTCCATAATATATTAAAAAATAAAAATTTAATTAACAACTAGGAAGTCACACTAAACAGAGCTACATAGATTGAAAGCAGCATGATTTTAGGTATGTAATAAGGTTAATACATAGGTTGCTTATTTTTATGTGCATTTATTAGTGCAAGTATTATTGTAAAGTTCACCCTAAACACACGATTGGTTGCTTTGCTGTTCCATACTCCATAATTGCATTTCAAATACAAACTTCCCCTGTAGCGGCAATCTAAATATCTGATAATTGACAATAGCATTTTACAAGAACATCTGCTTATCCTAGAAAAAACCCTCTGGACATAGGGTTCAGTCTCTCTGACCAATGGAGAGAGAAGCAGTAGGTTACTGTGTTGAATTGCTAAGTAGGAAACAAAGTCTTCATATGTAACATATTTGATATGTATAATATCATATCAATATATATATACTATTGTATTCAGTATAGGTATTGTGAGAGATTAGCTTTAAAAGTTGGGCAATAGAATAAGATCGCATGCAAATCCATAACCAAGACAGGTCCAGTAAACTCCCCATTATCTGGCATTTAAGCAAATATGTCCTCAATTTTTTTGCCGGTTGCTTGAAAGATATGTACACTAAAAATGTAATTAGCAACTAAATGTATTTCATATGATCAATGGCAATATACCTGACTAGAAGTGAATGAACTCCAAGGCACAATGAGAATTCCTGACATGTTTATGGTTAACTTTTATAGTAAATATACAGTATAGTATATCATTAGGGTGATCTCGATGGACTTGTGCCTTTTTTCAACCTGACTAACTATGTAACTATGTAAATTACAGTGACCCAAGTTAAGTAGGAACCAAGTGAATAAACAGTGAAGGTTGTATGATTGTATCAGCAACATAATCTTGTATCACACAATCAGCATAAATTGATATTTTTTTTTAATTTTGAGGTTAAATTGGTAAGATATATTCATAAAGAGCACACAAAATTTGCATACAACATGGGTACTCTTCAGCTTTTAACAGGCTTGTACATTTTGCAGTGGCATCAGGCTTTTGATAGCAATTTTTCAGTGTGCTGAAACATTCTAAACTATGGCACTATAATTGCTTACTTTCTTAAATGATTCAATGTATGCAGCATAGCTGCCAAGATTATAAGATAAATGCCAAGGAAACTTTATTGATCATAACTAAGCTGCTACATTAAACTCAGAAATTGCAGCACACTACAATGCCAACTTAACAAAATTGCTATATTTGATTTAAATACCCTTAACATATCATATTTAGGCCAGGTTTGAATGGATTGATTGAATTCAATTAATTTGTAGAAGAATCTTGATGACATTTAAGAAAAACATTTGTTTGAGATTTGTCCCTGGGCTAATTTTGATTGATTATGGCATTATGGTTTTTTTTGTTGTTGTCTTTTTTTAATGTTGCATTATTTTGGCCATCAATGAAAGCCCTCTAACAATTTTAAGATTATATAACAGATTTCTGGTAAATCTCAAAATTAATTATAACAGAGTGCTCTTAGATAACCTCAGGAATCTGACATAATATTCCAGATTTGTATTCTGCACAGCAGTCAGAGATATTTATTCAATGTACAGGAGCTACACTTTAACTTGAAGGTATTCTACTGATAAATATGCACATACAGTACATATGACCTTTACATACTTATTCTAGCATGTTATTCACACCATGTATATACAATTGTACCTTTTTTCATTTTAAAATATGGATTTACATCAGTGTATTGGACAGTGTTTCATGTTGGTACTGTCTCTTATAATGCTGTTATATATTCACAGCATCTTTTTGACTTTGCATTATATTGCATATATTTGTTGCTACGCTGATTGAGGTTTTATCTGGAACTTTTTGTACCTAGCCCTGAATATTACTTTGCATAACCCGATGCTTGCAAATCCTTGGCTTAAGGAAGGGCTAAGCCTTTGGCTTGAAAGTGTTGTCATTCAGATCGTTACCTTACTGTATGTAACACATATTGCTGTTTTGTGAATAATTGTGTGGGTGCAGCAGCCCTTGGGCTTATTATTTTAACTACCATATTTTGCGGTCTATAAGACGCTCCAGATGATAGGACGCAGGGCTTCTGTGACAGAAGTTCTGTCACAGAAGCTGCAGTTAGTGAGCGCTGAGACAGGTGGCGTTGTCTCAGTAATCACACAGAGCAGACGAAGAACGGCGCTCTTCGTCTGCTCAAGGGGCTTTATGGTGAGCTCCTATGGGGGACCGTGATGAGTCACGGTCTCCCAGAGGAGCAGGGGACCCCGAAAACCACAGCTATTTCCCCCTGTCTTATGGAGTGAAAAATATTTGTAAAAATAAATAAACATAGTTTTCAAAATGGATTTACTTATATAGTCCTGCATAAGTATCCACCTCTTTGTTTTGAAACCTCCAAATTATCACTAGTGGTCTGGCCTTACAACCAGAAATTTATTGACCTACCTACCTGCCATCTCAAAATCGGCACAAGATGGTGCTGTTGAGAAACATCTTTTTACAACAGAGCAGACTGTTCTTCTATGGTAGGTTCCCAGCAACCTACAACCCAAGAAGAAGAATTCTGGGACCTCAGACTCCATCTTGAAACAGAGAAGAGGATCCTCAGCACATGTTTGGAGGGAACCGCTTAAATCGTTCTAGGCAGCATCGCTGGTAGGGATAGACTTGTTTAAATCACTTTATATTTGTGAGCTAACACTGTATTTACATATTTTATGTATTGATTGTATGTTTTCTTTTTCACCAGTTTCACCCACCTTGTTTTGTTAATAAAGCTTCAAGATTTCATCCAGTCTGGCTTATTGCAGAATAGGAGAATTTAGCTGCATGTTGAGCTATACACAGGCCACAGTGTAACATGTAGTGGGGACAGAACTACTAGTGCAATCAACTGTCTTCAGAAGTAACATGGTTAGTGCAATAGATTTCACCCATTTGCAACTAAAGTTTCACACGATCTCAAAGCAAAAATAAAATAGATCAGAAGGCCCCAGATTTTTTTAGAAAACATGTAAACAAACAGCATCATGAATCATGAGTATCATGAGTAAGAAGCAAGAAAAACATGTCCATGATAAAGTTCTGAAGAACTACCAGTCAAGTCTGAGTTCTAAAAAATATCCCAAAGTTGAATCACTTCCAGGAGCATATATTACCTCCCTTTTATTAAAATAATTTTAAGAATATGGTACAACTGTAACTCACAACTGCTCAGAGAATGCCGTTCCAAAACTCATTGGTTGTGAAGAAGGGCATTAGTCAAAGGAGCAACCATGAGGCCAATGGTATCTCTGAAGGAGTTGTAGAGATCCAGATCTCAGGAATGAACCATCCACGGCCCATCTATAACATGGATGCTCACAAAATCCTTTTTGGATTCACCAAAGGGCATGTAGGAGACGTGTGTGTAATATGGTCTCTGTTTCTAATAAAATTAAACAAACCTAAAAGTCTTAGAACTGACCAGTCAAAGCCCAGACCTCAATAAACAGTTGTAGCAAGACTTAAAGTGACAATGTCAGCACAGGGTCCCTTCTTGTCAATAACACACCTGATAAAAGAATAGGCCATGTCCTGAAATGTTTGTTGAAATCAATTTCTTGCTCCCCGGCTGTTGTTTCTCCTGCTGGCTCACATGTCGCTACAGGACATGCAAGCCAGTGGGAGGAACCATAGTCTGTGGCAGGTATAACAGCTATTTGTTCTATTCAACTGGTCAAATACTTGAAGTGACCATGGAGCTGCCAATCTGCTGCATTTCAAGAAACAGGCCCCATGAATCTTAAGTGTATTGCCTTTTAGTTTAGTATGTGTGTTATTTTATAGAAGTGACTCTGACAGAGTCAGCTCAGCAGGGGAATGATTTAACTACAGGGACGCCCACTGCTCATCATCCCTGAGTCTGGATTACAGCACTGGCCTTGTTCACGGCAACAAATAGAACAGTTATCTGCCCTGTATTGTCAGTCTTGAATCAGCTGTAGTCAGTAATAAAAAGTGTGCACAATCAGGGATATACTGTATCTTCCATAATGAAGACCTTCCCAAAAAGTCAGTGACATCTGGTCAGTCTCAGCAATATGTGTTCATGGTGAACTATAAGCATAATGTCACTACAGAGCAGTAGGGCAACGCTTACAACATTGTCTTCACTGTTAATTTTGAATGTACTTTCTTCACAACAATCATTAGGCACTATATGATGTAGTTCATAACGTTTCCTCCCCTAAATGATGAACATAGCTGAAAGCAAATTGTCTGGGAGTGGGATCTAACTCTTAGATGACATTAGTATTAAGCTTTAGCATTAATTGTCCCAGTTACTTATCATACACGATAAACTCACAATTTGTGGTGTGTTGCAGTACTTCTCCAATGCACCTACACAGCACGCCACGCAAAGGTGTGAATTATCTACATGCCCATTGAAATATTATTTGTGATGCATGGGCAACCTATTTAAAATTAGTATGCATTTTCCTTTTTTTATTGTTTATATGTGTGGATGCATGCACATGCTTACATGCATAACTAACAAAAAACATTTACGTCTCTGATTACCCAGAGTTGATGGTCCTTCTTTACATTGTTTTGACCTTCCAAATATGTTGAATCACAGCTATATCATTGTTGTCATGCTGGGACTAATGTAAACACCAAGGAGAGAAGCAAAGAAAATACATAGGACTAGAATGTAGAAATAATCTGGAAGTGCCTATGAGATTACTTAGGAAAGCATTGTGTATTTTCTCTTTACATTTTACGGCTTTCTTTATATTTTTTAAAATTTTTCAATAAAATCACTTAAATATCACCAGACTCTGTATTCTCTAAGGGAAGGGTTATCTGGAGGTGGGATGGGGGATAGACAAAAGGTGGCCAGGGAGGGGGATGAATACCTGCACCTATTCTCTCTGACAAAAAAAAGCCCTGTATATAGATGTGGACAAACTTGTTGATACCCTTACAGCTCATTGAAACAATGCTTTATTCTTCCTGAAAAGTGATTCAATTAATTATTAAAAAAATTAATTAATTAAAGTAATTGATTCATGTATACCTATGATTATTGGATCATAGTGATATTTTAAAACTAACCGCTTTCTGAAATAACTATCACAAATCTCCTTTATTGTTTAATCAGTCAGTCTATTTAAATATAGAAAAGTAATTACTCTTCAAATAGTATCATCGTGAGCACCACATGGAATATGGACCAGAAGAAGCAAATGAGACAGTTGCCTGAGGAGATCAGAAAGAAAATATCTTTGACTAATTTATCCATAAACACTAAAAGAAAATCTCAAAGCCGCTTGATGTTTCTGTGACTACACTTGCAACTATTATTAAGAAGTTTAAGGTACATGGGAATGTAGCCAACCTCCCAGGATGTGGCTGTAATAGGAGAATCAACCCCAGTATGAACAGAAAGATTGTGTGAATAGTAGACAAACAGCCAAGGAAAACTTACAAAGAGATAGCTGAATTTCAAGTAGACATGTAAATTTTATTTCATTTCGAATGGATATTCATACAAATTTTGTTAAATTAGGACAGTCCGATGCATCTGAAGTTCAAATGCTAGCGAATGCTCCCTTAACAAAAATCCAGATCCGTCTGAATTTCATTCAAAATGAAACTAATTCAGACATGCGACTGTACTCTGGCAAATCAAACTTTTTTTTCGAAATCCGAATAACGAACTGGATAAAATTTCGCATCCGAAAAATGAAAGAACTAAAAATCCAAATGGATACGAAACAAAACACATTTTTTGAGGGGGCTACGTGTCTAATTTCAAGGACAAGGTATATCAATGTCTGATTGCACCATCCGCTACTTTTGAGTGACAGCGGCTCAAAGGAAGACACCACTATCAAAAAAAAAACAACATAAAAAAGCATACTGGAATTTGCTAAAATGCATATTACCAAGCAACAATGCTTTTAGGAGAATGGCCTAAAAGAAGATGAGACAAAACTGGAGCTATTTGGCAAGTCACATCAGCTCTATGTTCACAGATGATAAAAATTAGACTTCTAAAGAAAAGAACACTACTTACCTACTGTGAAACATGGGGAAGCCATGGTTTTGTTCTGGGGACTGCTATGCTGGATCTGGTATGAGGTGCAGCCCTCTGCCCCAGTGTCAGAAAGCTCTATCTGAATCAAAGGTTACATGACCCAAAACACACAGCTAAATGCACCCAAGCATGGCTTAGAACAAAACATTGGACTATTTTGAAGTGACCTTCTATGAACCCTCCCAAAAATCTATGGAAAGATCTGAAACATGCAGTCTGGAGTAGGCACCCTTCAAAGCAGAGACAGCTGGAGCAGTTTGCTCCAGAAGTAGTAAGCCAACCAACTGTTGAAATCACTTGTTTGCAATGATTGCCAGTTGTGCAACAGAATCAAATTGGGAGTTCTTTTTTTGTAGAAGGCAATCAACTAATGAGTAGGCCACCTTTTGCCTCCAAAACAGCCCTGACCCATTAAAGCATGGATTCCACTAGACCTCTGAAAGTATGCTGTGGTATCCGGCACTAAGCCGTCAGCAGCAGATCCTTTAGGTCATGGAAGTTGTGGGAAAGGGTCTCCATGGATCAGACTTCTTTTTCCAGCACATCTCACAGATGCTCAATTAAACTGAGTTCTGGAGAATTTGGAGGCCAAGTCAACACCTTAAACTAGTTGTTGTGTTGCTCAAACCATACATGAACCAATTTTGCAGTTTAGCAAGGCATATTATCCTGCTGAAAGAGGCCACTGCTCTTAGGGAATACTGTTTCCATGAAGGGGTGTATTTGGTCAGCAACAATGTTTAGGTAGGTGGTACGTGTCAAAGTAACATCCAATATCCATTTGGATTTTTAGTTCTTTAATGTTTTGCTCTTCGCAGAGGACCCAAGGTTTCATAGCAGAATATTGACGATGGTTCCTTGAAAAAAATTTATGTGAGATATGATTCTGTCATTGATAAAATGGTATATCATTACATGAATGACTCACAGTAATGTCTGTTTTATTTTAATAATTGTTTTAGGTACGCTTTCTAGTTTATTCTAAAAGATCATAAGCAAAATAAGGGGGGGGGGGGGGGGTTCT
>NW_017306358.1:1213752-1268557 GCF_000935625.1 Nanorana parkeri | reverse complement strand
ACTTTTAATATGTCATATTAAGATATTAAGGTTACTAGTATTATTACTCAAAATAACCATGGATGAAAATGACTGTATGAAATGCATACAAATCCATCTACAAACTGAACGTTTGATATATGCAGAGACATTTTTATTTCAGCATTGAAGTACTGGAAAGCGTTAACACTTCAACATCACCATAAACTTCACAATTTCCTGGCAACTAATAACCCAGTTTACAAGCATATTGAAAATAACTTTTTAGCTGCCATAAAAAATGACAATATCTATTCCTAAGGCAGGGAGTGAGCTCAGACATCTGCTACCGTGTTTCCCCGAAAGTAAGACACTGTCTTATATATTTTTTGGCTCAAAAAAACACACTAGGTCTTATTTTCGGGGTAGGTCTTACTTTTTTTTTTTTTCATGTACAACAATCCAAAATTAAATCATCCAAAATGGCAAAGTCAAGAATAGGGTGATCAGGGCAATCGGGTGCCGTACCTTTCCAAGAGCAATTTGGTAACCAATCGCTGGCCAGAATGAGCGAAGTGCGCTTTCACTATGAATTCATCACAGGCGTAGTGCATTTGGTATCACTCCGCCTGTGGCAGGAGCCGGCACTATAGAGGAAACATTACATTGGACTATTTTGAAGTGACCTTCTATGAACCCTCCCAAAAATCTATGGAAAGATCTGAAACATGCAGTCTGGAGTAGGCACCCTTCAAAGCAGAGACAGCTGGAGCAGTTTGCTCCAGAAGTAGTAAGCCAACCAACTGTTGAAATCACTTGTTTGCAATGATTGCCAGTTGTGCAACAGAATCAAATTGGGAGTTCTTTTTTTGTAGAAGGCAATCAACTAATGAGTAGGCCACCTTTTGCCTCCAAAACAGCCCTGACCCATTAAAGCATGGATTCCACTAGACCTCTGAAAGTATGCTGTGGTATCCGGCACTAAGCCGTCAGCAGCAGATCCTTTAGGTCATGGAAGTTGTGGGAAAGGGTCTCCATGGATCAGACTTCTTTTTCCAGCACATCTCACAGATGCTCAATTAAACTGAGTTCTGGAGAATTTGGAGGCCAAGTCAACACCTTAAACTAGTTGTTGTGTTGCTCAAACCATACATGAACCAATTTTGCAGTTTAGCAAGGCATATTATCCTGCTGAAAGAGGCCACTGCTCTTAGGGAATACTGTTTCCATGAAGGGGTGTATTTGGTCAGCAACAATGTTTAGGTAGGTGGTACGTGTCAAAGTAACATCCAATATCCATTTGGATTTTTAGTTCTTTAATGTTTTGCTCTTCGCAGAGGACCCAAGGTTTCATAGCAGAATATTGACGATGGTTCCTTGAAAAAAATTTATGTGAGATATGATTCTGTCATTGATAAAATGGTATATCATTACATGAATGCCTCACAGTAATGTCTGTTTTATTTTAATAATTGTTTTAGGTACGCTTTCTAGTTTATTTTAAAAAAACATAAGTTACTTTTAATATGTCATATTAAGATATTAAGGTTACTAGTATTATTACTCAAAATAACCATGGATGAAAATGACTGTATGAAATGCATACAAATCCATCTACAAACTGAACGTTTGATATATGCAGAGACATTTTTATTTCAGCATTGAAGTACTGGAAAGCGTTAACACTTCAACATCACCATAAACTTCACAATTTCCTGGCAACTAATAACCCAGTTTACAAGCATATTGAAAATAACTTTTTAGCTGCCATAAAAAATGACAATATCTATTCCTAAGGCAGGGAGTGAGCTCAGACATCTGCTACCGTGTTTCCCCGAAAGTAAGACACTGTCTTATATATTTTTTGGCTCAAAAAAACACACTAGGTCTTATTTTCGGGGTAGGTCTTTTTTTTTTTTTTTTCATGTACAACAATCCAAAATTAAATCATCCAAAATGGCAAAGTCAAGAATAGGGTGATCAGGGCAATCGGGTGCCGTACCTTTCCAAGAGCAATTTGGTAACCAATCGCTGGCCAGAATGAGCGAAGTGCGCTTTCACTATGAATTCATCACAGGCGGAGTGCATTTGGTATCACTCCGCCTGTGGCAGGAGCCGGCACTATAGAGGAAACATCAGTTATGCGGCTCTGCTCCTTCCGGTGCCGCCTCACTTCCTCTAGCGCTGGCTTCATTGGCACTGCTGATTCTCTCCCGCGGATCTTCAAGTTCCCCATTATGCCACCACCGGCGCTGGGAATGGTCACAACTAGGTCTTATTTTCGGGGTAGGTCTTATATTTTAGCAATTCCCAAAAATAGTACTAGGTCTTATTTTCAGGGTAGGTCTTATTTTCGGGGAAACAGGGTAGTTACGGAATCAAATCTGGATCAAGGTAGTAAATGCATTTGTCTCTGCCAGCTGGATTGGGAGATCTCAACCACATGGGCTTGTCACAGCGTTGATTGCTAATCTGAATTCTGAATTTAAGGTTTGAGTCACCACACAAGGGGACAGAGTACTAAAATAGAATTATTACAAGGTCTCATAGCTTTTCAAATTCCATCTTCAAGGCACTACCAAGAATCAATCAGTTATACAGTAGCATACTGATTCATTCTATAACCATATGAACTTTTACCCAAAAATAATTTGCCACATGATCTAGCTGCCTAGATACATTACTTCCAGTGTCTGGGTAAATTAGGTTGTCCAAATTGGGATAATCCTCTAGTTGGGTGATTCCCAGTGAAAAGGTGTTTTTCTAACAGTGTCAATCCACTGAACCAACCAATCCACTCAAGTTATAAGGCTCATGTATATCAGACCAGACTTCAATACAAGCAGATTCGTGAATAATCCAATCTATGAAGCAAATTGCAGAGCCAGATTCAGCAGATCAAGTATGATTAGATTTTGCTTATTCCCAGGCATGCTGTTATGTTTTTCTTACATTTACATGCACTAAAATACTGCCTATGCCTTGCACTGGTTAGTATCAACCTTCTTTACGTTTGTCCCTATCCCACCCCTACCTAACCACTGAACTGTTACTTTCTTGAATAATTAATTCCCACACAGCTACCACCTTTTGTCCCTCCCTTTTAGATTGTAAGCTCTCATGGGCAGGGCTACATAAATGTTTATGTAGCATTTTAACAACAACATTGGCAAAGGAAACAAGGTTAGGACCTCCTAACCATCTTGTTTTGAATTGTATTGTAACCGTAATGTCTTTCATATATTGTAAAGCGCTGCACAAACTGCTGCCACTTTTCAAAATTCTGTAAATTAATATAAAAATAATAATCATCACTGTAAATAAAACAAACTCCCTTCTCTATGTCTATTAGCATACTTTTACAACACTCCTTTCTCATGTAAAAAAGGAAATATAAGTGTTAGTGATCCCATTACTTGTGGTGTTTTACTGAACACCAGGCAAACAGCTAAACACACCGATGAAATGCATGAAAGGCAACTGTTTTACCTGCCAAGGGATTTATAATTTTATTTATCCAAATTTGAGATTTACACATTTCTGCCACACAGCAAACCCTGTCTGGCAGGGCAGGAGACTTTGTTTTTTGTTTGCTGCTATTATTTAACACTTTCAGTTCTTGTCGCTTCCCCGGTCTGTGACTAGACAGTGAAAGGACAAACAGCAAACTGATGAGCTCATATTTCTGTCACTCTCTCATCCTATTAGCATGACCCTTCAAAGCACATGAGAACAACAGCACAATGGACTTCCTGTCTATGCGGCTTTCCCTCTTTCAGTCTGGGCTCTGTTGTATAGGAAACTGCAAAATGCTGATACCAAGTAATTTTCATGTTGTATTTAAAACAATACATTTAATGATGAGGAAATAATTACACAGATGCATTATTTGTTATCTTTTTTTATTTGCCTAGAGTTTAGCTATAATGTGTTGGCAATTGCAAGTTTTCTAATGGTACTGCAAGCAAGCAGTAATATTAATTTATAAAATGCACACAAACAGTAGGCATTTTGACATTTTTCAAGGGAGTGTTAATAAAAGTCAACATCTTCTATAACCTTAAGACTTTTTTTGCAGAAACAGGTCAAATAACAAGGTAATATAAAACACATACTGTATTATCTTGTATTTCTTCTGTTACTTCAAATCTATATGCCATCATCCATCCCTGCAACTTCGAAGATCTTGCACAGTTGGGAGATCTCACCTGAATATCGCCTGGACCATTCACTTAATTAGCTGCAGTCAGGGTACCTCAGCTACAGATACACACATACCAGCTAATTAGAGACAATTGAGTTCTTTGTAGTGCAGCACAGCTAAAGACTAAAAGCCATGACAGTGCTGCACAGTTCTGCACGCTCATTTGGCACAAAATGAATTAGTTTACCATAACTTTTATTTTTTTATAGTTGATAACAAGGTACAAATTATTAACACTATCTTCCTTCCAGTTGCTTTGTCCATACAATACATGTTAATACCTTAAAGGAGAACTATGAGATGAGTGATTTCCACTCACCTCATAGTTCTAGCCGACCTGTGACAATGAGACTGTCACAGGTCGGCTCAGTAGATCGGGAGGTGAGCGAACACATACCAGGTTCGCTCACCTCTCGATCCTGTTCGCTCACCTCTCCCCGCTCCGATCTGCAAGCGCTGACTGGCGGAACGGACAGGGGAGGGGGCGGGTACAGCTGGCTCTGCCTCTAGATAGGCAGAGCCAGCTGTCACTCACGCAGCTGGGCGGATCCCGTCATCTACGTCGGGATCCGCTCCGGCTGCGGCGTCTCAGTATACCGCGAGCTGTAGCTTGCGGTATACTGAGCTTAGGGTAACGGGAGGACGCTAGTTTGTGTCCTCCCGTTACCCTAAGGAGAACTATGGGGAAAAACACTGACCCCATAGTTCTCCTTTAAAAAAAAATCATTAAAACACGCCAAAACACATTTAAACTCATTTAGGTCTGCAGTACTTTGTCCATGTAATTGTTCTACACAGTACCACAATGGTAAATGTAAAATAGCCCAAAAGTGTTTTTTCCATTGTTCAGAATCTGGTTTTGATATATAATTTCCATGTTTTCAAATATGTTTCCATTTACTTTAAAATGGCTTATATCCAGCTTTAAATGGAGCACAATACTTTTCTGTGACTAAAGTTATTTTAGGAAGTTTGTACTGGACCATCAGTTTAGTGACTCTTCTACACAGGCCTACATACGGCAATATGTTCATTGAACATCCCATATTACACACAACTTTTTTTTCCCATCTTTCAACAAATATATGACTAATATATGCCACATAATGCAGTTTTATTGCCATTTCTTGATACCTACCTTGATAATTGGTACCTTCCCACTGATGACTAAATTGAAAGAATTCAGGTTTAATGTTTCCAATCCCCTACATTTGCTATACTAGGCAAAAGTTTACTACAATTATTTATTTTATTGGATTTGGACAATTATTCAATTAGGCACTTTATATGGTGGCTAACTCTTTAGTTATCTCTTCAATGTCTGTATAACTGGAGGTCTGACAGGGGTGTGTCCACATACCTTGTGCCAAAAGGCATCCCTCTTTCTCTTTTCCAAATTTTAGCAGGCATGTCTACAGCCTATTTCGGCAAGAACCCAAAAATGTTCAGATGTTATTAATAAATGTGCGTACAATAAATATAAGGGTCAAGTTTATTTTGTCTTCTGGGTTATGTTCATGCCAGCGTTATAGACAATTATAGTAATTAAATTAAAATACAAGGCAAGTTAACATACTGAAAACATGCACGCATATATACAAAATTATCACATTTATTGCCTTATTTTTTAGCAGTTTAGCACTGAGTTCCTGATTTGGCCATATTCTAGCTAGGGCATGAATATCACTTACTCCTCCCAGCAAGACTACATTTTCCATCAGCCCATTATAACAGTAATAATACCTGTAAGGCAGATTGAGCCCATAGAGAAGAGCAGAACTCAGAAATACTGACAGGACAAACAGGTATGAAATACTGGAAGAAAACAAATATTGTGAAATACACAGTTATGTTTGAAAACATGGATTTTGTCTGGAGATACAATTTAATGTGGTTTGGTAGTTTTCTAATGAAAAAATCATTATGTTCTAAAATAATTCTGCAAAATGTGACTTTCTAATGGCTGCCAGTTGTATATGCATAAACACACACGTCTGTTTGCAACCTATGTGGCCTGCTGCTAGGTTGATCTGCCCCAGGGAATTGTGATGAGGGATGGGGCATGAAAACATTTTTTTTCTAGTGCCAGAAGGTAATGCTGGAGTGGCTGCATTTTGCTGTCTGTTTTAAGCTGAAAAAAAAGAAGGGTGGAAAGAAACTCTACAATTATGACAGATGTAGATTTATTATACAGTTCCAGGTTGAAAGGACTGAATTCCACAGCTGATTTCTACATACAAATTATTGACAGTAAGCAGGAGAAAAAAAAGATGCTAGGCAACAAGTATTACTCATTACTCAATAGCCACACAGAGATAAAAACAATGAATTCACAAATACTGGTGCTGCAAGTTTTACCAAAAATAGTTTCTTATATCTATGGCAAGTGAAGTAAATAGCCCCAGATTTATGGTACATGGTACGTACACCTCTGTGAATCTGTCTAAAACTGACAGAACTGGGGCAAAAAAAAATATGTACTAGCAAATTAGTAATTTTACATAACTGGTTTCTAATTTCTATTGTCAGGAAAATTACATTAATTCTAATAATAAACATTATTGGATAAAATCAGAGAGACAATCACACAAGCAGGAAATTACATTTCTGGGAGCATTTGGTGCCCCGTTCCCTCAAGGTTGCCATATTGCATTGAATATTTAGAAAAGTTCTAAAAAATTACAGCAGCTGTAGATTGAAATGGAAAGGTCATTTTTTAAATTAATATTAGCTACTTCAAGACCAGATTGCTATATCTCTTTATTACCAGGTCAATTAGCGTTGTTGAAAATAACTTCTTCAACACTGTACCCAAACTAATTTTATATAATTGTTTTTAGACAAATAGAGCTTTCAGTTGGTGGTTGTTAATACGTTTTTAATAAACACTGGATTACTTTTATTGGATAATGGCCCACAAATATCAAACAAAATATCTTTCCCTTACTTTGTTATGAAATATATAAAAAAAATTTGGGACTCTTTATTTAAAATTTTATTTAACCATTTTGTGAACAGGTAGAGGTACAAGTACCCCTTACTCATCCACAAGGGGTGGCCGCATCTGGATGCCTCTTTATTGCAAATAAGCCCCCCTGCCTGCAGATCCCCACAACCAATGCCCCAGGGCTTGTGGGAAAGAGGTCCTTGTCCCCCATCGGCACGGGGACAAGCTGCTTTTCCAGAGGGGACCCTGGAAAAGCACCCTCCCAGTGCCGAGGGCATGAGGCCTGGTATTGCAGGGAGGGGGGGGTGCTCGCACATCCCCCCTTTCCTGCTCTTCCTGTCTCTGAGTGATGATGTCACCCCCGAACTCCCATCTGACGCTCTCCTGTCTGGCCATAAGAGGGAGCCTGGGAGTAGTGAGCAACGTTCCAGAGTCTGCCCAGGCACGGAAGGAAACACAGATGAGTAAAATGGCAGCCAAGCCAGAATGCTGCAAACCAGTAAAGTCAGGGTGGAACCCTGACAGTCTCAAACTAAAGTCGAATCTAAGTGACACACGTCAATGCAACCTGAATTTGCCCATTGACACCAGCCATAAGGTGTCTATACATATTAGAAAACATTGGCAAGATCTGGCCTTTTTTGGCAGGACTGAAAAATGTTCCTATGTTTTTCAGGCCCATACACTGCCCTGGTTACTGTTCCCTGCCCTAACCTTGTTTGGGAGAAAGTTGATTAATATTGTTTCAAGTGAGACAGCTGACCTCCACTGCATATCCATTCTCCAACCTCCATAGTTACAAATATGCAATTTTGCCCACTGCAAAATTTGTTGTCTGTATTGAAATCTTTCATTAAAAGATGTTTGTCACATGTGTGTGTCTCCAACTAATACCTGTAGACAGCTTACCCGGTAACTCTCCCTGACTATTCAAAAAAGACATTTGATGTTACATTTCAATATAATTATAGAGTAATATGTAAGTGTTTCGCGGGATACAAGCTAATTATTGTCTTTTAGTTAGTGTCCAAAGATAAACATTACATAGAAGAAAATAACAATTTTTATAAGGTATGAATATTTGTAAAGCCGGTAACCACCTGATTCACTAATTAAGGATTTTGTTGTATTATCCTGCAAAAGAACCTAAGCGGCGAGCAACAGCTCAGATTAAACATTCATGTGAAGACATATTTTATAAAGGATAGACAGGACAGATATAATAGAAATGGAAATTTAAAAAGCAAACATATTATACATGATAAAAAATAGTAGACAACATTTCCAAAGTTAAGTCTGTGTATTCTGGTGCTTACTGGGAGGAACAGTCAAGGTTGCTGGGTCTGTGTTGTGTGGTATAGGCCTGTAGATAGACAAATGAGAAGATATAATGAGATAATGGTCATAGAAGTGACATCGGTATGAAAGCTTCAGCACTCCAAAACACGAATATATATTTTAACTATGGTTGATGCAATTCTATTAAACTGTATCAGGTGGATTGCCATTACATTTACAATTTCTGCACTGACCCACTCATGACTTAAATAGACACTAAATTCAGGAGCTAAATCTTAAAAATGCATTCAAGTTCCTGAACTACTAATAGAAATGTAACCTATTTGTAGACTTGTAACCTCGAAAAAAATGTGTTTGCATCAGATTCATTTGGATTTCCTTGTTTGTTTCTCAAATTTCGGATACAAAATTTGATTCTCTTTCTTAGTTTACTCATTTGTATAGAGATTTTAGTTCATCACAGGAGTGAGCTTGGAGCGGTGGCTACTTTACAACACACACAGGGACCATGGTGAACAAAAGTAGCCACAATCCAGAAGGAAGGATAGTGTTAGCACCAATTCAGAGAGGATTTGAGGATCTACACAGGAAACCAAATCAACAGGCTCAGAGCACAGGAAGCATCTGGTATTTAAAGCCTGAGATAACTGCAGATCTTCTACAGCTGGTTGGCAGGTGGAGCCAACGTGTCCATAAGGAGAGTTGCAGAGTACACAAACCTGAACTAGAAACCAAGTCCTTGCAGTGGCTGAATGGCTAGGTCTGTGCACTGCCGTGCCAGAGACCCAGGTTCAAACCCTGAACAGGAGCTGCTCAGAAAGGCACGTGACAGGGATAAAGAAAGTGAAAAATTCCTTTCCTGTTCTTTAGCACACTAATGGTCCTATTATCCTACAGATTTACACAAAAACGGCAGAGGGAAGGGGTGAGGGGGCTATATTTAATGCATTGTGATTTGCAATACCAGATAATATTTATTGGTAAATAAATATTTGCATTAAGAAATTATAGAGTTTATACCAAATTATCTGGTGTTAATCTATAACGCTGTTCGGCTATTCACTTCATGCTGGTACGGCTGATTTCAGCCGTATATCGGCTGGAATCAGCCGTACATTGGGTGGCTTCACGTGGCTTTGCTCAGCATGTTCGGCCGACCCGAAGTGCAGGAGGAGTTCGACTCAGCCGATCTAACCTCTGGCAGGCTACTCGCTGCTGTTCGGTCTATTCTTATAGATACCGAACAGCAGTGAGTGAATAGCCGAATGACACTTGTAGGCAGTTGCCAGTGACAGGGCAGTCTAGCTGGCTGCAGGATGAAGTGGGATAACAAGTGTATATAACTACTTTCAGCCGATTTTGATATGTTTATGTGTAAATATGTTCAGAACTGTTTAGCCTCTATGATTGTATCCAGCACCATTTTGGAGAAGCCTGGTGTCCTGATAGGACAGCAATTCTCGGGAGATTTGGTCGGCCATTTTGGGGTGGTTATCTTATATAGGAAGCCCAACCACGTTTTTGGGCAGAACAAGTGTGAAAGTAGACAGGGACAGGTACCCCGCTTGTAAGGGAGAGTTAGGAGAGTTCAGGGAAAGTGTTCCGGCCTGTGAGGGATAGTTCAGGGTTCCTACGGAGTCCTGCATCGGCAGTTCTGGTCGGATGAAAGACTCCCAGTGCTTATAGCCAAACCTGTGTCCGCGCTGTGAGTACGGGAAGAGTGTGCCAGACTCGTATCTTGCTGTATGTGCAGATCCCCACAACCAATGCCCCAGGGCTTGTGGGAAAGAGGTCCTTGTCCCCCATCGGCACGGGGACAAGCTGCTTTTCCAGAGGGGACCCTGGAAAAGCACCCTCCCAGTGCCGAGGGCATGAGGCCTGGTATTGCAGGGAGGGGGGGGTGCTCGCACATCCCCCCTTTCCTGCTCTTCCTGTCTCTGAGTGATGATGTCACCCCCGAACTCCCATCTGACGCTCTCCTGTCTGGCCATAAGAGGGAGCCTGGGAGTAGTGAGCAACGTTCCAGAGTCTGCCCAGGCACGGAAGGAAACACAGATGAGTAAAATGGCAGCCAAGCCAGAATGCTGCAAACCAGTAAAGTCAGGGTGGAACCCTGACAGTCTCAAACTAAAGTCGAATCTAAGTGACACACGTCAATGCAACCTGAATTTGCCCATTGACACCAGCCATAAGGTGTCTATACATATTAGAAAACATTGGCAAGATCTGGCCTTTTTTGGCAGGACTGAAAAATGTTCCTATGTTTTTCAGGCCCATACACTGCCCTGGTTACTGTTCCCTGCCCTAACCTTGTTTGGGAGAAAGTTGATTAATATTGTTTCAAGTGAGACAGCTGACCTCCACTGCATATCCATTCTCCAACCTCCATAGTTACAAATATGCAATTTTGCCCACTGCAAAATTTGTTGTCTGTATTGAAATCTTTCATTAAAAGATGTTTGTCACATGTGTGTGTCTCCAACTAATACCTGTAGACAGCTTACCCGGTAACTCTCCCTGACTATTCAAAAAAGACATTTGATGTTACATTTCAATATAATTATAGAGTAATATGTAAGTGTTTCGCGGGATACAAGCTAATTATTGTCTTTTAGTTAGTGTCCAAAGATAAACATTACATAGAAGAAAATAACAATTTTTATAAGGTATGAATATTTGTAAAGCCGGTAACCACCTGATTCACTAATTAAGGATTTTGTTGTATTATCCTGCAAAAGAACCTAAGCGGCGAGCAACAGCTCAGATTAAACATTCATGTGAAGACATATTTTATAAAGGATAGACAGGACAGATATAATAGAAATGGAAATTTAAAAAGCAAACATATTATACATGATAAAAAATAGTAGACAACATTTCCAAAGTTAAGTCTGTGTATTCTGGTGCTTACTGGGAGGAACAGTCAAGGTTGCTGGGTCTGTGTTGTGTGGTATAGGCCTGTAGATAGACAAATGAGAAGATATAATGAGATAATGGTCATAGAAGTGACATCGGTATGAAAGCTTCAGCACTCCAAAACACGAATATATATTTTAACTATGGTTGATGCAATTCTATTAAACTGTATCAGGTGGATTGCCATTACATTTACAATTTCTGCACTGACCCACTCATGACTTAAATAGACACTAAATTCAGGAGCTAAATCTTAAAAATGCATTCAAGTTCCTGAACTACTAATAGAAATGTAACCTATTTGTAGACTTGTAACCTCGAAAAAAATGTGTTTGCATCAGATTCATTTGGATTTCCTTGTTTGTTTCTCAAATTTCGGATACAAAATTTGATTCTCTTTCTTAGTTTACTCATTTGTATAGAGATTTTAGTTCATCACAGGAGTGAGCTTGGAGCGGTGGCTACTTTACAACACACACAGGGACCATGGTGAACAAAAGTAGCCACAATCCAGAAGGAAGGATAGTGTTAGCACCAATTCAGAGAGGATTTGAGGATCTACACAGGAAACCAAATCAACAGGCTCAGAGCACAGGAAGCATCTGGTATTTAAAGCCTGAGATAACTGCAGATCTTCTACAGCTGGTTGGCAGGTGGAGCCAACGTGTCCATAAGGAGAGTTGCAGAGTACACAAACCTGAACTAGAAACCAAGTCCTTGCAGTGGCTGAATGGCTAGGTCTGTGCACTGCCGTGCCAGAGACCCAGGTTCAAACCCTGAACAGGAGCTGCTCAGAAAGGCACGTGACAGGGATAAAGAAAGTGAAAAATTCCTTTCCTGTTCTTTAGCACACTAATGGTCCTATTATCCTACAGATTTACACAAAAACGGCAGAGGGAAGGGGTGAGGGGGCTATATTTAATGCATTGTGATTTGCAATACCAGATAATATTTATTGGTAAATAAATATTTGCATTAAGAAATTATAGAGTTTATACCAAATTATCTGGTGTTAATCTATAACGCTGTTCGGCTATTCACTTCATGCTGGTACGGCTGATTTCAGCCGTATATCGGCTGGAATCAGCCGTACATTGGGTGGCTTCACGTGGCTTTGCTCAGCATGTTCGGCCGACCCGAAGTGCAGGAGGAGTTCGACTCAGCCGATCTAACCTCTGGCAGGCTACTCGCTGCTGTTCGGTCTATTCTTATAGATACCGAACAGCAGTGAGTGAATAGCCGAATGACACTTGTAGGCAGTTGCCAGTGACAGGGCAGTCTAGCTGGCTGCAGGATGAAGTGGGATAACAAGTGTATATAACTACTTTCAGCCGATTTTGATATGTTTATGTGTAAATATGTTCAGAACTGTTTAGCCTCTATGATTGTATCCAGCACCATTTTGGAGAAGCCTGGTGTCCTGATCGCGCGACAAGTCCTGCCATTTTGGGGTGGTTATCTTATATAGGAAGCCCAACCACGTTTTTGGGCAGAACAAGTGTGAAAGTAGACAGGGACAGGTACCCCGCTTGTAAGGGAGAGTTAGGAGAGTTCAGGGAAAGTGTTCCGGCCTGTGAGGGATAGTTCAGGGTTCCTACGGAGTCCTGCATCGGCAGTTCTGGTCGGATGAAAGACTCCCAGTGCTTATAGCCAAACCTGTGTCCGCGCTGTGAGTACGGGAAGAGTGTGCCAGACTCGTATCTTGCTGTATGGAACGAATACCGCTGCTCCCGGGTAAAGTGTTCTCCACCTTTACTGATACACCTCGTGTGATTGGATTTGTACTTTGCCAGTTAGTGGGAGGTGCTGATAGCGCTAACGAATATTACTAACGTTGATATCAGAACTGACTGTACTGTGTACCTGTGTCTCCATGCCTGGAGTGAAACTGCTGACATTACTATTGTAAATACTATTCCTACTACCGGCTCTCCGGTAATAAACGTTATCTTGTTCAAAAGACCATTACGTGTGATTACCTCTGTGAAGCCACTACACCCTAAGCCCGCTTACACGCTGAGCGCAGAAAACATAAGCACTGAGAACAGAAAAATAGTTTGAAAAGTACAAAAAAATAAATAGAAAACTATTGTGCGGAGCTAGCAATGACAGCTAGCTCCGCCCAATAGTTTTCTATTGGCCAACGGTTCTGCTGCCGTCAAAAAAAAAGAAAAAACTCTCCGGGCGCTCTGGGAGCTTCCCGCTCCCGGCCGCCCAGGAGAGAAACACTGCTTTTTCCTTTTTTTTTCTTTATTCTGACACGGAACCGTGTCAGAATAGAAAAATAAAAAAATGTTGCCCATAGGAATGCATTGCTAGATTCCTATTGGCTATTTCAATTTGCAATAGCCAATAGTAAACTAGCATTGCACCCGCCCTCTGCTGCAGTTCTCCATCAGGTCCATCAGCAGAGGGCAGGTGCAATGCTAGTTTACTATTGGCTATTGCAAATTGAAATAGCCAATACTGACAGCTGCACTGCATTACATGCTGATGTCTGCACTGTGTTACATGCTTACCGCTGCACTGTGTTACATGCTGACCACTGCACTGCGTTACATGCTGACCGCTGCACTGCCTTACATGCTGACCGCTGCACTGCCTTACATGCTGACCGCTGCACTGCCTTACATGCTGACCGCTGCACTGCATTACATACTGACAGCTGCACTGCATTACATGCTTACCTCTGCACTATGTTACATACTGACAGTTGCACTGTGTTACAGGCTGACCTCTGCACTGCATTACATACTGGCAGCTGCACTGCATTACACGATGACAGCTGCACTGCGTTACATACTGACAGCTGCACTGTATTACATGCTGGCCTCTGCACTACATACTGACAGCTGAACTGCATTACATGCTGATGTCTGCACTGCGTTACATGCTTACCGCTGAACTGTGTTACATGCTGACCACTGCACTGCGTTACATGCTGACCGCTGCACTGCCTTACATGCTGGCCGCTGCACTGCCTTACATGCTGACCGCTGCACTGCATTACATGCTGACCGCTGCACTGCATTACATGCTGACCGCTGCACTGCATTACATGCTGACCGCTGCACTGCATTACATGCTGACCGCTGCACTGCATTACATGCTGACCGCTGCACTGTATTACATGCTGATAGCTGCAATGTGTTGCATGCTGACCTCTGCACTGCGTAACATACTGGAAGCTGCACTGCGTTACATGCTGACTGCTGCACTGCGTTACATACTGACCGCTGCACTGTGTTACATACTGACTGCTGCACTGCATTACATGCTGACCGCTGCTCTGCATTACATGCTGACGGCTGACTTCTGCACTGCGTTATATACTGACAGCTGCACTGCGTTACATGCTGACTGCTGCACTGCATTACATGCTGACTGATGCACTGTGTTACATACTGACTGATGCACTGTGTTACATTCTGACTGCTACACTGCATTACATGCTGACCGCTGCACTGCGTTACATGCTGACCTCTGCACTGCGTAACATACTGACCTCTACACTGTGTTACATACTGACTACAGACCACTGCACTGCGTTACATTCTGACCTCCACATTACACCGTTGACCTTTGCACTGCGTTACATACTGACCTCTAGATTACACCGCTGACCTCTGCACTGTGCGTCACACCACTCACCTCTGCACTGTGCGTTATTACTGACCTTTGTACTGTGTGTACACCCCTGACCTCTGCACTGTGCGTTAGAGCGCTGACCTCTGCACTGTGCGTCACACCACTCACCTCTGCACTGTGCGTTATTACTGACCTTTGTACTGTGTGTACACCCCTGACCTCTGCACTGTGCGTTAGAGCGCTGACCTCTGCACTGTGCGTCACACCACTCACCTCTGCACTGTGGGTTAATACTTTCCTTTGTACTCTACGTCACACAGCTGACCTCTGTACTGTGCATCACACTGCTGACTTCTGCATTACACCGCTGACTTCTGTACTATGCATCGCACTGCTGACCTCTGTACTGTGCGTTACACCAATAATCTCTGTACTCTGTGTTGCAGCACTGGCTTCTGCACGGTGTGTTAAGCCACTGACCACTGCACACTGCATTACACCACTAACTGTCACGACTGCTGTAGTGGCAAGTGGGGATCACAACTGCGGAGTGTAGCACGCGTTTGGTGGTTGGAGACGGCTTCTCAGGTTCGAGTCCCAGGCGTCACTCCCAATCTTAAACGGGGAGTTTGGGACTCCAGCATCACAGCCGTATGTAGCCAAAAAGCAAGTCAAAATGCAGAGCTATTGCGTCATAGCCTAATACATCACTAACTGAGAATGGATGATACGTTTTGCAGTAATACAGGTAGTAATTGGATGATAAACCACTGATATGCCAGGGAGTTCCCCTTTAGGTACAGTTCAGGTATTCAATACAGTCTCTATCCACTCCAGTGTTATAATACCAAAAGGTCTGGTTTTAGGCTTCCCCGGAGTGATACTTGCGTTTAGGTGCTTCTGGACTATAAACAGCAGGTCCTCAGGCTGGTCCAGGGGGAGTCCTTCCCAGGCAGGGCTGATAGAGGCAGAGGTGCAAGTGGTTGGGTTCAGGGTCAATGAGGCAGCAGGCGTTCTGACTCCAATAGTTGAACGCCATACTGCCTCAGCTGGGGCTTTAAATAGCCCAGGGAGGAGTCAATTGCAGTAACGAACGGCTTCCGCGTTCCACCGTGGAACGCAGGCCGCTCGTACTGCAATCCGGAAGTCGAGCGGCTTCCGCGTTCCACCGTGGAACGCAAATTGGCCATCCCTGTAACGAGTCCCGGAACCCTCGGGACTCATTACACTAACTTATATACTGTTCGTTTCACCGCTGACCTCTGCACTCTGCATGACACTGCTGACTTCTGCACCCTGTGTTGCACCACTGACCTCTGCACCCTGTGTTACACCACTGACCTCTGCACTGTGCGTTACCCCACTGACCTCTGTACTCTGTGTTACAGCGCTGACACCTGCACTGTGTGTTATGCCACCTACCTCTGCACTGTACATCACACCGCTGACTTCTGCACTGTGTATTACCACCACTGACCTCTGCACTCTGTATTATAAACTCTTCACAGAAAAAGCAGAAGGGGAGCGGAGCAAGACTGGGCGCGCATGCTGGGTGACAGAGTCCTAACTAGTGTTATTACACATGATTTTTGAAGGCCTTCAAACTAGGGATGCCCTGATACCAGTGTTGGGGAAAGTGCCCTGATACTAAAATCCGATACCGGCGCTTTAATTTTTCAAATTGCTGTATAATGTATTGCTGGGATTTATAGCTCTATAGCTGATGGTATTATTCTACATTGCTGTATAATGTGCTGAGATTTGCAGTCCCTATACAGCTTGAAGTCAGTCACATAACTAAAAGGGGCGCAGCGGTCGCGTGCGTGCACAGAACTGACAAAGCAACCCTCCGCTACCAGTGTGCTATAATTTTCCTCAACCCAGAAATGTATCTGCCGCGTCACTGGCAGGTGCGCATGTGCATGAAGAAAGGTCATGAAAACATCTGATTCGAATGACGCTGCCCCACCGTAATTGACAAAATTTATGGGGTCGAGAAAAATTATAGAACACTGACTTTGACACTGTCCGGCTCCTCCCACAGCTCACAGCCCAGAAATCTGGCTGGCCTACAGTGGGTGAGAGTGCCTAAGTACCGGACATGGAGCGGAGTAAGGCCAGAACCATGCAGGGAGCCCAGCAGCCCATCCCCCAGCCAGTCACCCCTTTCATGGACTGACTAGTGAGTCCTCACATTACCCGACCATTCACACTACCGTAACATAGATGGCAAAAGTGGCAGGCAGGGGCATGTAGAAGAGGCAAAGCAGGAGGTGGGCCAAGTCACTGCACCATGGGCCTCTGGGTTGTACTTGCCCCCTGGGCTAAAAGTTGCCAGTCAGCCCCTGGTTTGGAGTCAACTGCTCTGTATAGATGTAGCTGGTCAGTGAAATATATATACACAGTATACTGTATATAGGGGTTTAGCATTATACAACTGTATATTTAGGTACCATACAATTCAGTCAGTTCTTCAGATTAGGGATGTCCCGATGCCACTTTTTCAGGACAAAGTACAAGTACATCCCCTCATGTACTTGCCGATACCAATTACCGATACTTTTTCTTAAAGGGACAGGTGACTTTAAATGATTTGTCAAAATGCCCTGTATCGGGCCCGATTCCGATGCTAGCATCGGTATCGGGACATCCCTACTTCAGATATTGTAATGTTTCATGTGATTTTAATGTTTTTTGTTATATGATAACATTTTACTTTTTATACATGCTGTTGTAGTCAGGATCTAAAAAGCCCAGTTCCTTATTTGCAAATATTGTTGTATGTTCTCTGTTGTGGTATCTTGTTTTGCCACCATACCCTATATTATAAAGATGTGGGCAGCTAAAATTGTATGCAATTTCTATGTTTTCATAGAAAATCTATTTTGCCTCCTTGCTTCCTGTTCTTATCTACTAGGAGGTAAAATTGAAAATGTACAGATTACTTTAGCTACTTATGTCTCGGGCTCTACTGATAATTTGACATGTGGTTTCTATTGAAGGTAACCTCTGCTTATGTATTTTTTATATAATATGCCTAGCTTGAATTGCACAAGTTTACTTAAACATTATCCTCAGCTCTAGTGTTCCTTTTCATTTCCTTTTCAAATAAAAGTTGCATAATTTTTGGTAAATAGGACATTGGCAATCATTCCTGTTGTAACTTACTGCTAATGCCAAGTTTTAGGCTCCATTCACACATAGAGGTAACGTTTTCAGCATGTTTTTTTGCATGGAAAACCGTGCGTAACGAAACCGTGCAAACTTTAACATACACACGGGTGCCACGCGTTTGTGGATATTACTATAGCCCGAACATGCGGAATCCGCCATAAAATTGCACTTGTACTATTTTGTGGGACAGTTTCATACCGCTCTACAAAAGTCTGAACAATGCACAAGTTTTTTATGTTTAGAACCGTTCCGTGCATATTAGTATGGCCGAATATACGCGGACTACCGCTCCTGTGTGAATGGATCTTTAAATTGCCTATTGAATCTCCCAACCTTTTGCTGTTGTTACACTGATATTGAAATGGTAACACTGTGTACTATAATAATGTAATTTTCATCATACATTCATGTGTGTGATCGCTTGCGTTTTGTACTTGTAGACACTGGTAGCTGTGGTTGACATGTGACCTTAATGATGCACAATGTGTCTTCTTTCTCCTAATTTTGTTTTGGAAACTACTGACACTTGTCTTGTGACTTCAACAAGAAGAATAAGGCCTTTTTGCAAAAGCACTGTTTGTACAATGGCAAAGTTCTGAGTCATGTTACAACAGTGAGAACAATCATGGGTTTGTTCAGATCATAATACAGTCATTAAAGTTACTAACAATTCAGCTTTTGAGCAAGTTATTGTTACAATGGCTTTGTGTACACACCATTCATCCTGTAGGTATCACACAAAAAAAGAATATATGAAGTAAAATTACATGTTAGTTTTCCCTTTTTAGTTGGAAATAGAGATGTTGTTCAAAATAATAATATAGCTAAATATGTGTATTGCATTTTAAAAGAAAATGTGTCTTTGAAACTGAAATACATAAAGATAAGATTTGATACACTTTATTTATACATGATGGCCGCCTTGGTTGCGTGCTAATGGCGGTATGTGTGCAGGCTGTGGTGTAGGCAATACCGTGTAGAGTAATCATCAGGGAAAAAACCCCAGCAATGTGGCAGGTGGAAGACCTATGCTTGCACAAGAGAAAATCAGTCAATTTGGGAGGTGCATGCACAGGAGCAAAAGAAGCTAGCACTATGGCACAGTGGGATTAGTAGCCTTTCACATGGTTATCTCCACCAGTCTACCAAAATATGGTGCCACCACCGACATCTATAGGGTGTTGATCACCTCTGGGGCTACAAAAACATGGATGCCACTCTCCGTGTCCCCCAGCATTTTGCTTCCACTGAACTGACTGTACATGTCCACCACTGCACCAACCATGCATTTCTCTTCTACTGCACTGACTACGCATGTCTCCTCCACTGCACCAACTACAAACTAATTGTGCATTGCCCAGCCACTGCACCAACATTGCATCCCACCATTAAGCTGCAGCAACCACCTAATACAAAGCCTCTGCCTCTGTACAGCCAGGAAGTAGAATTTTAATGATACTACACAGTCCATGGCTCCCTCACCATAGAGTGACCCACAGCTGTCTTAATATCAGAGCAGTGACTGCATCTAACAGGATGTAGTCACTGTTCAGCTGATAATTTTCCACTCAGCTCAGTCAATTTTTAAACCAACTTTTGTGGAGTCCGGTAGTGCTGACAGGTCCACCCACAGCTTGAATTTTGGCCAATTCAGCAAGAATTAACTAAAATTTGAGTTGTGTATAGCTAGCTTAAGGAATCTTTAGAAAGTTACAGAACAATCCTTAAACTTGTATGCTCAGCTTAGCCAGGTGGGGAGGAGAAAGAAACAGGAGGTTGGAAGCTGGCATCAGCAGCTTTTCAACGGGGATCATTAGTGATAATCTGTCTTTCTTAAGGTGCCCATACACTGCACGATTCTCTTACGAGAATCGCGGGAAATCCCGCGATCGTACGAGAATCATGCAGTGTATGGAAGGCGTGCGACCATTTCTACTGTACGGTCGCACGTCTTCCGTCGCACAAGCAGGCTTGAAACCCCGCCGGGAATCGTACGATTTTCGGCGAGTTAGTGGCCTGCTTGTTCGACAACTGCCGAACGGGCCGGTGTGCGCACGCACACACTGCCCGTTTGCAGTCATCGGGAGCCCGCCCCTCATTGCAGTCATCGCAAGCCCGCCCCTGCGGGGGGCGGGCTTGCGATGATCGCAAGTACGATCTGCCTGTCCAAGATGGGCAGATCGTACGTTTTTTTAAGTACTTTACAACCCTCGCAAGACAAAGGTCTTGCGAGGGTTGTAAAGTGTATGGGCACCTTAACCTGCCAGAACAATTGGTCTCCCTGACAGTGACCAGCTGTTTGTATTTTTCTGAGCACCCATGTGATTGCTGCTTGATTGCTTGCACAACCATTTCCAGTGTATTAGTTGACTGCAATTTAATTTTATGAGTTTCTCAATTGCCTGTGTTCAAGAATGTCTCGTTCTGTCTATTTCAGTGTGAGTTTTTTTTCTTTGTAATATGTTCAAATCCCGATTACATACTCTCATGCACCCTTGAGCACTTATTAAGTAGCGTAGTTTAACAGCTTCCCAGCATACCAGCATGTAACCTATACTGGGTACATTTAGAAATTTATAAAATAACATAAATCAGTTTAGTTTATTTTTTTTTACCTGAGGTAACTCACAGGGGCATCTACAGTATATGAAATGATCTCTTTATCCAAGTTAAACATTTAATGCCACTGTCTTAACTTCAGTCTATGTTACAGTAGATCTGAATAAATATTGTACGTGGCATGCAATGGGCATCCTAATTTAGTACCAACCTTGGCGATACAACAGTGTTTCTTCTATTGATAGTGATAAACCACTAAGATGAAAATCATGTAACAGCCTTTGGCAAAATAAGAATAGCAGAAAGGACTGAAAGTAGGAATATAAATAAAGTATCCTATGCCTACACACTCGCACTGACTTAACCCTTCTGCTATTTCCAGTGATGTATCAAAACTAAATTTACCTTCTTTTATTAACAAATTTAGAAGACAGAATAAAAAAACATCACTATAGCCATTACATGAAATAATAGACACCAAGATATATACTGGTAAGCTTAAAGGAGAACTATGAGGTGAGTGCTTTTCACTCACCTCATAGTTCTAGCTGACAATGAGACTGTCACAGGTCGGCTCAGTAGATTGGGAGGTGAGTGAACACATACCGGCGTTCGCTCACCTCTCGATCCTGTCACGGCTCTCTGCCGTGACAGGGGACGGGCTGGATTCCCCCCTCCCCGCTCCGATCCGCAAGCGCTGACTGGAAGATCGGACGGGGGAGGGGGCGGGTACAGCTGGCTCTACCTCTAGATAGGCAGAGCCAGCTGTCAGTCACGCAGCTGGGCGGATCCCGGCACAATTGTCGGGATCCGCTTCATCTGCGGCGTCTCAGTATACCGCGAGCTGCAGCTCGCGGTATACTGAGCCTAGGGTGACGGGAGGACGCTAGTTTGTGTCCTCCCGTTACCCTAAGGAGAACTATGGGAAAAGCCTTAACCCCATAATTCTCCTTTAAGTTAGATATCGGTTAGGTGCTTTGTGTGATATCTGTAAAGGGTGCTATCACACTTTACAAAGTATAACTTCTCATGCTATTTGTAAAAGGCCTACATAGTGGTTCTTTCACTTCAATGGTACAGTGACCCTGTCCCAGGCAGTTGAAGACCACTGGCCATATTTTGGGATTATTTGGGCTACTGAAGTGGATGTGACAGGAATGCAGAAGATATCCAGGGGAGGTTCATATTGTGCACAGTTCAGAACAACAGAACAGGGACTGGCATGTAAACTGAGAAACAGTGCAGAGGAGCTGAGACTGGAGTGTAGATTCTGGATTCCAGGCACTCAAGCGCAGGTCTGGATTCCAGACAACCAGAAATACTCTTTATTGACTAAAGCTGTTGGAAGGGTCTTACCAAAGTGAAGTCTCTGTAAGTGCCTGGTTTTATCACAGCCACTGGTGGTGTGCATAGGTTTCCCCAATCCCCCCCCCCCCCTTTTTTCTTAGCTATTATGCATGAATTTGAGGTGTGTACCTTAAATTTGGAATCATCAATTGTCCCAATGCCCTTTCCTGCGTTCTAAAATGTTGCTGAATCCTTGCAGAACACCATCATCTTGCGCTAAGCAGAAAATGACTCTTGACTCTCTAATATGTTGCTTTGTGGTTTTGAGCTGCGCCGCTCATAGGTGATCATTTACTAAAAGCAAATAAGCACTTTGCAATTAAATTTGCACATTGCAGGGGGTTCCCTTAGCTTTGTTATGTCGTGAAACTTCACTTTGCAAAGGTTACCCAATCACATTCACAAGGAAAATAAAAGAAAAACATTATCTTGTATATGATTGGAGCGGAGCTTCACTTGATTCACTAAACTAAGAGAAAACTTCTCCTGCAAAGTGCAAAATCCCTTACAGAGTGCACAGCCTATTTGCCTTTAGTAAATCAACCCCATAGAGTCCATCAAAATAAAAACACTTTAATACTCATTAATTCATAACGTCACAGCCATGTGCACTCCTGCACTGTGCAAAGCTGTATTGGGAGCCCTAACAGAGGGCTGTGGCCAAGCTAGGAAATCAACCCTTCTTGAAGTGGTCGAATTCCTTAGCAAATTCTTAGAAATACTGCAACCAAAAAAGAGAACATTTAAAGAAAAGAAATGTGTTGCATTTTTTAAACTTTTAACTGAAATTATTTTTTTCCCGAGTCCGGCTCGGGGTTACCGCTCCTGGTATTGAACATTAACCCCGAGCCAGACTCGGGAATACCGCCAGGGAGGTTAAGCTTAATAAGTTTTGAAACGTAAATACTTTTTTAACTAGATATAGTTTTAGTTTGTTTAAAAAAAATAAAATTAACGTATAACAAAGGATTCCCATAGCACCATGGCTACCTTAAGACAAAGCACAGCAGTATTTATCTCCTTTCAATGTGCAATGTCTCTCAACACACACTATTACATTTTGTTAGCAACTAAATTTGTTAGCAACTAAATTTATGTCTCTGTACATCTTGCTGCATCCGACGGCTAGATTCCGCAGCTGGCAGGTGAATGTAAGCAATGGGCAGTGGGCGTGTGGAATAGACTGCTATTGGCTATGGCAATTTGAAATAGCTAATAGCAGAATCTAGCCAACAGATGAATGGGGCAGAGGGTGTTGCTTGAGAGTTAATAGCAACTCTCAAGCAACCAGAAACTACAGGTATCCAGCATCTACCAATCCCCATGGTACCGGATAACAGGGAGTTTACTGTACATCATCATAAATATGATTGTTATCCAAATGATAGCTACCATGCTTTTTTAATTTATATATATTCATATGTATATTCATGATGTTATTAAATGCATTTTTGTCTTTCTTAGATTTAAAATTTGATCACTACATTTACAGGGGAAACTCGAATAATTAGAATATCGTGCAAAAGTAATTGCAGTAAGTGCTGCAAAAGGGGCCCAAACCAAGTACTGAGTACATATGCATGCTTGTACTTTTCAGAGGTCCGATATTGTTCTATGTACAATCCTTGTTTTATTGATTGCATGTAATAATCTACTTTTTTGAGGTTGTGGATTTGGGGTTCTTGGGGTTTTCATGAGCTGTAAGCCATAATCATCACAATTATGACAAATCACAGCTTGAATTATCTTGCTTTGCATGTAATGAGTCTATCTCATATATTAGTTTCACCTTTTAAGTTGCATTAGTGAAATAAATGAACTTTGCACAATATTCTAATTATTCGAGTTTCACCTGTATGTAAAATGGCAAAATACATACCTGTTCCTCACTCAAAGGAGTGTACCTGTCTGCGATACATATCGACACAAACTACAAGTCATGGATTAAGTTAAATCCTTTCTTAGGGCATAGCATATATTGCAGGGATTTTTCATTAATGCACCCGGTCTATACGTTCATAATAGGTGCAAGTTGTTTTTATATGGAAGTGCATGTGTATTTTTCTGTGATATTTATCCTTTTAATGCAAGTGATGTAATTATTTTAAGAAGACTTATCAGTCCCTCCGGTGCTATAATTAAAATCCTGCTATCTCCTTTTCCTTTCTGCTTAGTAGGGATGCACTGATATTTGGGCCGCCGAACCGTATCGGCTGAAACTGTCAGTTTTGGCAAAATGCCGAAAGTGCAATTTTTTGACCGAAATAGTGATGCATCCGTGATTTCTCTCCTCCTCACTTGGTGCTGCTCTGTGTCCCAGCGGGGAGGAGAGAAACTGTCACAGGAAGCCGAGTGGTGGGGGAGGAGAGCGATGTGAGCAGCCGGCATTTCTCCTCCCCGCACTGATCAGCCTCCTGTGACAGATCAGGAGAGCGGTGTGGGGACGGAGACAGCTCTCAATGTTGTCACAGGAGGCCGGCCGGCAGTGTGGGGGAGGAGTCAGCTGTCAGATCGAGATCTACTCACCGCATCGCTCGTTCAGCCTCCTGTGACAGCCGATCCAGGATGAAGAGTGGTACAAGCACTCAGCGATCAGTGATAGCTGAGTGTTTGTAAATAATTGAAGACATAGTATGTTTACTGTGTTCCCAATTATGAATGAATGGGAAGTGATCTAAATCACTACCTGTTCATTCATGATTGTGGATATAGTAAACATACTATATCCACAAGTTATAAATTAACAGGAACACTCAGTATAGACTTTGTGTCCTCAATCTCTTTTTCTACTTTAAAAGGGAAATATCAGGGGTTTAGACGCCTGATATTTCCCCCGAAGCTATAAGCACTGAAAAAATACAAACATTGTTGCTGTTTCATACCTTTTCTTCTATGTCTTTATATATACTTATCTTTCTTTTGTCTTTTTATATACTTACTGTATATTTTATATTTACCTAAGAGGAAATTTACTTTTTAGTCCTGATCATAATAAATGTAGTTGATATGTACAAAAAACATTTCAAATTTTCTTTAAATAAAGAATATTGCTACATAAAAAAAAATTACAGCCAGCTTTCACTAATTGGGAATAGTTGTACCAAGCAGCTAAGTAAGGCTGGGCACACACCTTACAACCATCGCAAGACTTTTGTCTTGCGATGGTTGTAAGGTACTTAAAAAAAACGTACGATCTGCCTATCTTGCATAGGCAGATCGTACTTGCGATGATCGCAAGCCGCTCCCCCCTGAGGGGCGGGCTTCCAATGACCGCAATGCCGAACGGGCAGTGTGCACTTGCGCACACCTGCCCGTCCAGCTTTTATCTTGCGAACATGCTACACACCCACCGAACATCGTACGATGCTCGGCGGGTTTTCATACATGTTCGTAAGTTTAAAGTTGTGCGACCTTACAGTAGTAGAGGTCGCACAACTTCCTTACGATAATCGTACGATCGCGGGATTTCCCGCGGTTATCTTACGATTATCGTAAGGTGTGTGGGGACCTTAAGGCTGAGACCTGTAACTTGTGATTCTGCATCTGATTTTGATCTATTTTACCAACCTGGCTTGTTCCCTGGCTCTTCAGTGGCTCTTCTCTGCTGTCTTACATTCTATATTGACCCCATCTTTTTACACAAGCAGATTTCTGTCTGCTGCTCTGGTACTTTGTTGCCCACAAGCTGCTGACCCGACTTGTCCTTGACTCCCATCTGGCTGTTGCTGACCTTGGCTTGTTGCTGTTTCTCTTCTCACTGGTGACCTGCATCTTCTGTCAGCCACATGGAAACAGCTCATGAGTTCCAGTGACATCATTGGCATTACCATGCACAGCACACATGTCATCCCTTCATCCCAACACTCTTTCTCCTGCTACGCAGGGGTGCTTGAACTGGAGCAGTAAAAGAGATCACTCTCATCATCTCAGACTCTCCATCAAGGTACGGGACAAACCTACCCTGTTTTTGTAGGCGCATCAGGGCTTCAGAGGGAGAGCAGGTACTGCTGTTAGTAGAAGAAAGCCTCCAACACTCCAAGAAGTGTCAAAGCAGTGACGGAACTATCGCCATCGACCCAGGCATCCGATATGGGGCCCGGAGCACAAAGGGGCCCGGCCAGGACCAGGAACAAAGGTGTCCCTCTGATGCCGTGCAGGCCATCTGGGTCGCTACGGCATCTCAGGTTCCAGGACTGTCACTGGCAGCTGTGAGGAGGAACGTGCTGCTGTCCAGATCACTGACAACCATACAACATTTTTCTATGGGGCCCTGTGATTTCTAGTGATGACCCTGTGTCAAAAGCTTTATGCTCATGACAGCTATAATTGCTCTCCCTCCCAACCTTGATGTCACCGCACCAGCTACTGGAAAGACCTTGCATAATCTAGCAACACTGGAATGTAAACAATCCAATCATATGAACATTTTACCGAACTGCAATGTTTACATTCCAGAATGATTATATTTTTAACTACATAACAAAACCTTCCACAACCATAATAGGTGAAGATCTGTGAAATCAGCTGTAATGCATTGCTAAAATATTCCTGTAAAATAGCAGGTGAAATGCTGTTTGCAAAGTTTTTATAGGAAAACACACTAGAGAAGAACTGGTCCTCCCAAATATTAACTCAAGACAAGGCAAGATCACATTCCCACAGAAAATACATTTCTTAATAAAAGGGACACAGTTAATCTGAGCTAAGATTTACTGTTTATAAAACAGCTCCTTAAACCCAAGAGGTTATGAGATCGCATAAGGCTATTACAACATCTTGAACTATAATGGATCAATACACTTGATAGCCTGTTCCCTAAAGTATTGACGAGGAACACAATCTTTCTGTTTTCATAGACTCATTAATCATTTGTGAGACAGGATTTGTGTATTTGTTTTTTATTTTGTCTTCATAGCAATGGTATTATAATGTGTCTCATTGTAGCATTCAGATAAAACAGTTTAACCTGGCTTGTTGATTTTATTTAAACAATTTACTGCGATTCTTGCATTATTTCACAATATTATCTATATTACTTTCATACCTGTACAATATACTGTGAGCTGTGGACAATTACCATAGTAACAGGGAACAGAACTTAGGTTCCCATTAATTCTTATATCGTCATGCCTTCATTTTTAAATAAGCATTTGTGCAGTTAAATGTCGGAGTCTGGTTTCGGCCGTTCGCCCGTGGAGAAGGAGTTCGCGGCCATCTTGCATGAATGCAGACGCGGTCCTGTGTGCGGCGGTGGAAGATGGCGGACACAGGTACTCGTTTTAGACATCAGAGCATTTGCACGAGTACGAGTACCCATGCAAATACTCGGTATCGCGGCCGATACCGATGCTTGTATCGGTATCGGTGCATCCCTAATGGAAACTATTATAGTTTTGAATCATTTCAGGTTTATTTACTTATATATTTTTTAACTTTTGTTTTATTTCTGACTTTTATTATCTATATATTGTTTTCCAAACATTTAGAGGGTTATTCACAAAGCTGCCAAAGGCAGCCAAGTAATTAACCGATCTGAAGTGAAGTGAGCCGAACGCTGTTCGGCTATTCACTTCAGGCTTGTACGGCTGCTTTCAGCCGCTCATCGACTGAAGTCAGCCTTTCATCGTCTTGCTTCGGCTGGCTTCGGTTCAGCCGAACATGCTCAAGGTAGGGTGAATATTTCCAGTCCCTGATATCAGTGGGTTTTTGTATTTTCAGTCACTAGTATCAATGGGGTGTGTAATGCCAATCCCTGGTATCAGTAGGGTGTATGTTATGAGTCCTTGGTATCAGTAGTGTGTGTATTGTCTGTCTTGGTATCAGCAGAGTGAGTATTGACGGTCCGTAGTATTGGTGGGGTGTGTCTTGTCAGTTCCTAGCATCAGCGGGGTGTGTCTTGTACTGTTATTAGTGGGGTATGTCCTTTGTCAGTCCCAGGTATCAGTGGGGTGTTTATTGTCTGTCCCTGGTATGAGCAATGTAAGTATTGTCAGTCCCTGGTATTGGCAAGATGGATAGTTTTAGTCTCTGGTATCAGTGAATATACAGTATAATTGCAGATTCTGACATCAAAAGATCCAGATCAAGAAAGGGAGAGGGGGAAGGGACAATTGCTATCTGGCCTCCACCAGAGATAAGCCGTGTTCCAACTCAGTTCACCTGAGTTTGCCCAAACCCACTCAAAACTCTTACCACCACCTCCTCCACCCAACCCAGTCAGTGGTTGCAGTTGCTGTGGGTGCATTCTTTTGGGGGGGGGCAGTTACAGTTTTGAGCAGGCTTGGATGAACTCAGGCAAACAGGGTTCAGACCAGGCCAAGACTCATCACTAGCTTCCACCATTAAAAAGAGCCCCCACCAGCACAGCATGGCTCTCATACTTTTCAACCTGACAAATTTAGCCATTAACCTGTCAGAAATGACCAAAGTAGTGACATGAGAGGAGTGTGGTGAAGGAGCATGGTTTTGCTGGTCCCTGGATGATCTAAACTCTGCTGATTAAGGTGGGGAGAATGTGGTGTTCTTGAGGTGGTTATTTTTTGGAACAAGTGTGGAGAGGCTAGAACCACTGTCAGCTTTTTATATATGCCTGTATCCCCACTGGAGAGATTTGCCTTCTAGATGTGTCCTTATGACCATTGTCAGTGTGACAAAAAGTGATGGGAAAACCAACATTTTGGGAAATCATTCAATGAGAACACCTGTTCTGGTGACAGCTGTCTATGGGACAGGGAGTAAATGGGAATTTCCCCAACATGACATCTACAGCAAACATAAATTGACTGGCGTATTAACCCTTCCCTACTCTATTTAAAACCTGAAACAAATCTGGCTATAAATACACTTTAACATGCAACAAAATCAACAAAGTTAAAAAGATATCTGTAAAAGTATATCAGGTCATGCACAGGAGGGGTTGGAGGTGCTCCACTGTGTGCCTCCAGTCTGAGAGGATGAGTTCTGAGTTGGTTTATGTGCCAAAAACTAACACTAATCTGTGTACAAAATAAGGGGACCAAAGTTTTACCTTGTCTAGGGCCCTATTAAGTGTAATCCAGCTCTGGAAGCAGGGCATGGCAGGAGGAACTACTGGGTGCAGTAGGAGACCAAAATTACTGGAAGTTTCAGCTTCTAAAGAGAATTTAGGTAGTGATTCATCTATAATAAAGTAGCTTTTCACAGTGTGGGAAGCAGTAGAGGTAAGTATTTATTTTCTTCTTTGTGGGGAATTCCTTTTTCCAGTTTCAATTTGGGCTTGCTTTAAGTCAGGGGATCAATTATTGAATGCTAGTGCTCTTTCAAGCATGTCTAAACCCCAAAACAAAAATGTAATATATTTTGGTTTACCAGTCCTTAGATGTGGATGCTGCATTCGTTTTCAGGCTTTTTTCCCTTTATTTTCACCCGTTGATCCTGCAAGTAACAGACTTCCTGTCCCAGGGTGACAACGCTCACTCACCGAACTGTATCTATGGTGGAGCTAAGATGACTGTTGGTATCCTTGTCTATATAGGAACCAGGTGGCTTGCAGCCAAAAAGAAAGTCATTTCTTTAGATAATACTCTTGGAAATATGTTTTGCTCTGTGTTACTTGGTGGATGCTTTATTTTTTAATGTGCCTATTGTGAGAGGGGGATCACCTAAGCGGGGTGTCAGAGACATCCACAGAGCACACCCCTGATGAAGTCACGCCCTTTGACGTAACGTACGTAGGGTGGAGTAGAGGAGCTGAGCGATTGCACACAGTGTCTGTGGCTGCTTACTAAAAACCTTATTTTTATATATGATATGTGAGTAGTATCCTTTTTTAATAAAGTTTAGTATCCTTTTAAAACAATCTGCACTACGAGTCTCCACTTTTTATTTGATGAATGGGCCATTTGGATGAATTGTCTGCTTTCAACTCCTGAGACTGCAAGAGAGTCTGTACCTGAGAGGAGGAAATCACTGGGAGGTGTTCGGTATCAGGTGCTTCCTCTACCTGGTTTGAATGAGAGGAACAGCGCATACAGACCCTGGTGGGTCTCTGCTAAAGGTGAGGTGCATTCCAGAAGATTTCTCTGTTGATGGTCACAGGAGACTAAGTCTATTCTACATCGAATGTTTTATCTTCTATTTTCCTAATGGACTATTGAAGATCCAGAATCATGGACATTTTTAACCGTTTATTATTTTCACTGTAGTGCATGTTATACACATGCGTTTTTTCTAGTTGTTATTCTTTGCACATTGCATCACATTGGTTCACAGTTAACATCTATTGTATTTGATTTTTCATTATTGATATTTTGTAGCAATGCATTTACACTGAGGTGCATGTTATAGACATGCGTTTCTTCTTTGTTTTGCACTTTTTACACATTGTATCACATTATTTCAAGGTCAGTAGTTTTTAACCATACATACCCTTTAACATAAGCCACAGTATTTACACTTGTTCAACCAAAATGGAGACTGTCTCTCTTCTCTGTGCTAAAAGGAGGGCTAAAAATCTCTCTCAGGTGTCCCTGCACATCTTGAACAGAATGAACCATTTTGGAACCAAGCAAGCCAGAAGACACTCAGAGCCAAGACAGAAAGTCCAGCCTGAGGTAAACAATCCACATTGCCTACTAGGATGTGTAACGTGGAGATTCCAAGAGGCAGCATGTGGCCTATCTTTACCTCATCCTCGCCTAGACAAGGAATCAGGAAGTAGCCAGCTGCATCACAAGTAAAGGTATTTACTCAATACCAACCGTAAAAATCGTTATTCTGTAAGAGGAAGGGGGGAGGAAGCAGATAAGAGGAAGTTCATTTTATGGGTCAAGGTCCCCATACCAAAGGCTCACACCTTTTACATTCATTACATTTGTATACACAGGTTGAGCATAGATAAAAAGAAATGCTTTATTTCAGTAATGTCTAGAAACACATCTGATTTCTTTACTGCTGCAGCCTCCAGGTTGCTATGCACTATTTACCCAAACTTCCAGCTGGGAGCATGCACCCATCACTTCAGAAGAAGTCCCCCCTGACCACCTCCTTGCGATTACATATCCCATGATCCAAGCATCACCATGGCCACTGTGCATGTGTAACCTTTATAGTTCTCCCCTGACCACCTGTGCATGTTGCTGCAGGTAGCTTTATAGACTTCGAAGTGTGCGGTAAAGGGTGGCTCCATAGGACCCAGCAAGGCAATGGAGCCACCTGAAAACCTAAAACCTGGAGCAGTGATTTTTGGCTCCAAGAAGTAAAAGAATAAAAGAATAAAATGTTAGGGTTTAATAACATGTTAAATAGGAACTTCATCCCCCCTCCTGCTGAAGTCATAATTTGCAATGCAGGGTCCATAGCCCTGCATTATACATGAAGATACTGAGGGACAGTCTATGAGCTGGAGAACAGGGGAGAGAAGGGAGTGCCAACTGCCTGGGGAGCGGGGATCAGGGATCATGACAGTGAAAATTGAATATTCTATCATATTTTCCTGTCATTTTCTTTTCCTGGCACCAATTCGTGGCAGCATACTACCACGTGCACACTTCTATGTTGGCATCAGGAATATTGAGAATTCTACCATACTTACCAGTCATTTTTCCTTTTTCTGGCACCAGTCCATGGCACCATACTACCGCATGCACACTGCTATGATGGCACCAGGAAAATGGAATATTCAATCATACCTATCCTTAATTATTTCATCCTAGCAGCATTCTATGGTAGCATACTATCACATGCACACTGCTATGATGGCACCAGGAAAATGGAATATTCAATCATACCTAGCCATCATTTTTTCATCCTGGCACCAATCTATGCCTGCATAGTACTACATGAAAGCTGCCATGTTGGTCCCAGGAAAATTAGGAATTCCATCATACTTACCCATCAGTTTTCTTTTTTTCTGGCAACAATTCTTGGCAGCATACTATCACATGCATGCTGTCAGGAAAATGTAATCATACTTACCCCTAATTTTATTTTCCTGTCAGCAATCCATGGCAGTATACTACCCAAAGGCATGCACACAGGGTGTGCCTGGTGTGCCTGGGCACACCCTAATCACCCCACGTGCAGCACCAAAACCCACTGGCTTTGTAAACCATGCATGGGACAGGCAGGGAACATACACGTATGAAGGAATGCTGAGGCTGCCATGTTTGATATAACTCTGGTGCACTGAAAACATTGAGCTGTGCACCAAGGGCTGACTTTTTTCTGACCTGACTTTTTATTATCTGCATACTTGTCTCAGGTTTTTGACTTTATGTATTGGAGCCAGTGGACAAGCATAACAGCCAGGCAACTAAGACTTATGGAGACAATTAGCAATTACCACCCCTGCATTTCTATTATGACAGGCCTACAAGCGGTGAATGCATCTACATTGCCAATTGTTTCCTCTCATAATGGTAATACTAGTAGGCAATGTATCTAACTACTAAATTGGTCCTATCATGTGTGTGACATTGGTAGAGTTCACATGGGGCCCTTACAAGTACCCTGTAAGCTGTCAGTTTCTCACCAGCCTGTAAATGAATTACAGGATAAGTAAAACACTCCTGTACATGTGGAAATAGGGTTGCCACCTTTTCTTCAAGTGAAACCCGAACACTCTAGCGCCGCACGCGGCAATTTTTTTTTTTAATATAGAGGAGAGGCAGCCAGGGGAGGGAGTGATGAGACCAGCTAGAGAGGACTACAAATCCCAGCAATACATTATACAGCAATACAAAATAATATGAAGCTACATACTCTGTGTTGTTCTGTGTTGACGCACTGATGTCTCCACGTGGTTGCATGAGGTGACAGGGTCTCTTTAAATCACATTACTTATTAATGACCCCTGACCCCATCTACACGAATATACACTGCAGACACACTTATTTATACATAAATAAGTGCTACAGGTGTATGTGTCCTCAGATGATGACATTTAAATTTAAATTTCTTCAGTATACATACCACAACGCTGCAGAGTTGTCAGCACCCTGGGATCTCCTGTGTGTTGGCTTGTCATTCTAGGGGGCGTGGCTATCACCCATGTGACTTCATCCCGGCAGCATCCCCTTAGTGGGCGGGGCCAGCCGTCCATTGCTGCTGTATTGGCATCCTGTGCTCTGCCCTCCAGGGAGTCTCTGCAGGCTGACGCTGCATTGCTGCTGCCGATTTGCCACCCGACTCTTCCTCTGAGCTGCGGGCACCTGTAAACAGACACAGGCTGCCCGCAGCTCAGAGGAAGATCCGGTTTCAGGCAGATGCGGCTGCCGTGGATCGCACTTACCAAGGACCTCGCAGCCGCATCTGCGAGAAAATTTAAAGTGCCGGTGTCAGCAGAGTGTCTTGTGTACGGGTGCCCACTGGCTGGACACCCGTACACAAGACGCCAAACCCGGACTGTCCGGTTGAAAACCGGACGGGTGGCAACCCTATGTGGAAAACCTTCTGGGAATTGAAGTAAGAAAGCTACGCTCAGAAGCATTTCACATACAAAAGGTTTCTATTCATCCCAAAGGGCTCTGGTTAACTTGTGTGCCACTAAGTGCAATACAGTGACAATACACAAGGTGCATATTAGTGACCATTGGATATAAAGAGCTAGAGCATGGTTCAGGGCTTGCAATAGTTACAATAGTTATTATTTTATTGTTTTGATATCCCATTTTCAAATGTTTTGTAATCATCTGATATATACACACGTGTGTGTCTGGACTAATACGGCTTACCAATTTATATATACAGTATATTTTTGTGTGTGTTTGTACACAGCCCTGCAAGCTGCGTATGCCTACGATACTACCTACTACCACATAGAGATAGACATACTGTAAAGGAAGTCAGAGATAGGCTTTACAGTGATATAAAAGCCTATTTTTTTTTTTTTTTACTATTTCTACTGGAGATGTGAACACTTACCTTCTGTGCTGCTTCTCAATGTCCAAAAGTCCTGCTTTCCTCCTAAATAATGTGGTACCCACAGCATTGGCCTTGCTTTCCTGTGTAAGGGTGGGTCCTTCACATGAGGGATCTAGACAGGTAACCCAGCAAAAAAGTTGTTTTGTTTCATTTCGGATCAATTCGGATTTTTATTTCCTTCATTTCTCAGATCCGTCCAAATATTCATTTTGGAACAAAGTCACATTACTGTGTCTGTAATGCAACCCCTAAAAGCCAAAAAACCCATCTGATTGGCCAGAGAACAGTTACATGTCCGATTTAGTTTAATTTGAATGAAATTCGGATGAATCCAAGTTTTCATTAAAGGAACAGTCGGATTCGTACACATTGGAACTTGTTCAAATTTGAAGATTCAGATGCAACCGAATGTCCGAATTTAACGAAATTCATACGGCTATTTATTAACGAAACTTACATTAGTATTATTATTATAATCATTAGGGATGCACCGATACCGATACTATTATTTGTACTCGTCCAAATGCTTACCCCCGAGAACTTACGGTCAGAGGGAGACTTCCTCTGACTGGCAGTGCCACAAGGGAACATGGAGCTGGCTTCCCAGCCAATCAGGAAACCAGGCGGCTAATGACTCACCGCCCAAGTTCTTGATTGGCCGGGAAGCCAGCTCCATGCTGTTTATCCGCCTCAATGCTGATTGGCCGGGATGCCGGCTACCCAGCCAAGCAGCATCGAGCTGGCCAAACAGCATGGAGCCGACTTCCCAGGCAATCAAGAAGCCGGGCGGCGGGTGATGACATGCCGCTCAGCTTCCTGATTGGCCAGGAAACCGGCTCCATGCTAGTGGAAGTACCGGTATCGGTACTCGGTATCGGTGAGTACCGAAAGATAAATATCGGTACTCATACTCAATATTGAAAAACCGGTATCAGTGCATCCCTAATTATTATACAAGATTTATATAGCACCACCAGTTTGCGCAGTGCTTTACAAAATGGGGAGACAGTACAGTTACAGTACAATTTCAGTACAATAGGGTTATAAAGGCCCTGCTCATGAGAGCTTACAATCTAGCAGGAATACATGGCTAAGATGGATCCCATGAAGCCAGACGTTGATGCACGCTCCAATGAGATTCTACAGGGTGATATATGGATGCTGCCTGCGCCCTGCGCCACCAGGCTTAGGCAGCCAGGGAGCATTGTGTACAGTGGTTTGTGCACACCACGCATGTGTAATGGCTCTATTGCACATGCCGACCGGAAGGCTGGGGAAAACTGCGCACAGGGATCGGAGGTCGCAGACAGGGGCGTATTTACCGCGAGGCAAACTAGGCGTTTGCCTAGGGCGGCACCCTTCGGTGGTGCCGCCGTACGCAAACGCCTAGTGCTGCGATTCAGAGAAGGGGAGAGAACCGGAGGCCATCTTTCAGATGGGATGCACAAGTAAAAGTAAGTGTTCCAGGACATTTTTAAAGAAAACATTTATTATTTTCAGCTGATTTAATTATTTCTGATTTATCACAGAAAAAAAGCCTTTAATACTATAGTACTTTAAGGACACTACTTCAGCAACTGTGTGTGTGTGTGTGTGTGTGTAAAGGGTGGTGTTGGCAGCGAGGCAGGACACATGAGTGGAAGCACACCGTTCCAGTGGAATGATGGGTGTCTGTGATCGCTCCAGTGGAGGCTCTATACAGCTAGCAGTGGTGGGCAGTCAGGGAGCCCGGGGATTCCTGATGTGACAGCGTCTGGCCCCGCCCTTTTCCCCGCCCACTAGCTGTCACGGCACGCTGCATCCAGCTTACTTGCTGTCAGAGCCGTGTTCTCGCCGGAGCTCGGTGCCGCATCGCAGACAGCTTCTTCTTCTTCTTCCCTGCTCACTCTAGGTTCTTCCAGACACCCCAAACCCACCCCCCCCTTTCCGCCCCCATGTTCGGACCGGATAAACTGGGCTACGAGATGGATTTCGGCTACAGGAGCACGGCTTCCCTGGGAGACTTTAACCCGTTCAGCGCTAGCATCCCGGCCACCAAAGTGGAGTTAACAATCTCTTGCAGGTAAGGATCGCTTCTAGTTCCACAAGTCAGGATCCGATCTGCTCTCATAACTCTTGCTGCTGCTTCCGTCGAACTTTGTAACAACTGTCATTAGATCCCGGCTTGTGTCTGCTGCACCCAGACAGCGTGTGTGATTTCACAGCACCACTCACTGATTGTATAATCTTCTTCAGATCTACCATCAACTATGTAGTACAGGGGTCTGCCCGATTGTGTAGACTAGATAGGTTCCTCCTGTTACATAGTTTGACTCAATATAAAGTGGATTGTGTATGGTGATCATTAGATCCAGTTCCTCTGTTACAGTTGGAGTCATGTTTTTGGGTTTAAATGGTTCAGTGTCCCAAAATAAAGCACTTGAGGGAGTAAGTCAGATAGGGCTGTGCTAGTGTCAGATTCGCTGCTTGTGTAATCATTGCGAATACCATTGAGCCTTGGATTAGTTATAAATTATGATCTAGTTATAGTTCAGTTTGGCAAGCTTTGTATTTGTCTGTTTAGGTTGGATGACAGCCAGTGTCTTCCTATACATCACCTACCATCCTATATATTGTATTAGAAATGTGCATGTGATTGCCCTGTAATGTCATCTCTTGTGTGGCTGATATATGAAAAGAATAAAGGCAACTATTGCAGATATAATGAATTTTATAGTGTACTATACCTATAGGATATAGGTATAGATAGATAGGTATATAGAAGATAAAAATAGAACAGCTGAGCGAGAAGGACAGATCTTTGATGATATCACTCATATATGTTGACATACAATACAGTTGATGCTTTGTTGTCTTTTTATTTATTTTCATTGAAGTGTTTGTCGTTGCTTAGTCCTCAGCTAGCAAAGCATAACCTGGCATGTATTATTCCAGTATTATCTTCCAGTTGTTTGTTCAGCTTTGTCACTTTGAACTCGGTGTTGTAAATGATCAGGGTTTTGCTCAATGCATGAATCCGCTCCAATATTTAAAAGGCTTTAAGGTTTGATTGTGTCATTGATTTCCATTTGGGCTGGAACCATGTAAGGGTAGCTAGGATCGCTGGGTCTAATGTCAACAAGCTACACACAGCAGCCTGTGCCAATCGCTTGTCACTCCCAAAACATTTCCTGCTTCCGAGAATGTTGTAACTTCATATCAGGAAGGAAAGGATTTTCATTTTTTTATTTTCCATTCTTGCACAATAGTGAAAAGAGCAGCTTGTGTTAGCGTTTTAAAAAGAGATGTGCTGTGTGAGTCAAACTGGGATTAGATTCTGGATTCTGTCATGCAAATGCCACCACATTGGTTTTTGTTTCTAACCAACAAAGTGGAAAAGTTCATATGTGCAGCAATTCTCACCAGTCAGTTGGAAATTTATTTTGATTTATCTAGGGCAAGCGGAACAAAAAGAGCAAATGTCTGATGTGTGCGTGTGTGATTTCTGAGATTAGTAAATAGCCTCCTGTACGCCATATATACCATCTATGCTGGCTGAAAATAGATTGTGGTGGATTTATTATTTATATTTTATATAGTGCTGGCAGTTTACACAGTGCTTTACATAGTTGCACATTCAGATCAGTCCCTACCCTCAAGGAGCTTACAATTTAAGGTCCCTATTTCACATGCATGCAGGACCGATTTAGACAGGAGCCACAGCCTTCCATCATGAATTTGGATTTAATCCATTATTCCTATTGGATTTATTTATTTGATCTTTTATCATTGGTGTATTACAAAATAAACTTCCCAGGCAATTGTACTATTAATAGAAAATGAAGTAATTCAGTTCTCAGTTGATATGTTCATGATGGTGTAAGTATCTGGTTTAGGTACCGTATATATGGGCATATAGACAACCCATGTGATAATGTTGCTACCATGTTTTCATACATTGGCTTTATTTAATATCCTGAAGCCAGGGTAGGCAACCTCAGCACTCTATCTGTGGTGGGACTACAAGTCCTATAAGACATTGATAGACTTACAGCCACAGGCATGACCCCCAGCTGGAGTGCCAAGTTTGCCTACCCTTGTGCTCAAGCTAGGCGCACTGATGTGCTTTAACCCATGATAACTGATTAGACATCAGCTTACACCCTTGTATAGTGGTTACTAGTATGAGCCATAAATGGAGACAGCCATGTGATTATAACTGTCTTTTACAAAAATAAAGCATATGGATTAAGCAATACCAGCAATGTTTTTGTACCATCCTAGGCTACTGTTACCATTGTTTCCAAAGCTATGCCTTCAATGTTAATAAAATATTTATTTTACATATTAACACATTTTAGATTTATGTTTTAATTAAAAACATAAAACCAAAGAGTGAACAATTACATTTTAAAAGGCTTCCGCACGCAAAAGTGTGGAAACCTCTCCATCTAATCCGCCTTTGTACTCGATTCTTAAGGATGATGGATAGTTACATTACTTAAATATGTAGCCTGTTTTACAGAACTAATCCAATATATTAGCAGCAAATATTTAATACTGAATGTAATGCAGAAACCATTAATACGGTGACTTCTTTCATAAACCCTGGCCATGTGACATTTACTTCCCTCTGGAATATGCTGCAGCCATATTAGTAGAAATGGAGACAAATGTTTAACTAGTAATAAGATAGATTGCGGTGCGCAAGCCAACAGCACCAAATTGTGTTAAACATTGACTTTGCATCACATATTGTGTTCCAGGAAAAGGCTGTAAGTGTGGCATCTTAAAAGTGTCGAGGTTATTTGCAGGATCAGTAACTTACTGCCTAGCAACGCATCTCCACTTATGTGCAGAAGGGTGTCCATTGCGTATTCAACATTCTGAGACCTTGGATAAAGCTCTTATCTCACCTGGCCATGTACAAGTCAGACTGGCTTTGGTTTACTGAAATGCCCAAAAGACCATTTAAAGGGACAGTGAGTTATTACTAATCATTACATTGCCTGTTTTTTGTCTAGGTACTTTGAAAAAAAAAATATATATACTCACCCAAACTCCTGAGCCAGTGTTCTGTCGAGGTGGCCAACTCGTCGAGATCTCAAACTCGTGACGTCACGTCTGTTGTAGATTTCGATGAGATGGCGCTCCTTTTTTTTTTACAATCCTCGGTGACTTCTGCAGTTGTCATAGGTGCGCCTGTCCAGCTTCTAAATTGTCATTGAGTTCTGCAACTCCCATTGATGTTTGTGGCATTGGGTGCCTCACAGGACCCCTTCATCAGGCAAAGTGTCCAGAAGATATGTTGGCCGCACACCATTCTCCTTCGGAATGTCCTTTTTATTCATATTTCTTTAGCATGACATGTGAATGTAACGTTTCGGAGCCTCACAGGACCCCTTCGTCAGGCAAGGTGGTTGAACTTGCATATGGTCGCATTGGGATATATTTGCGCCAGATTTATGATGCTAGTGTAATGTTGTTCATAAATTAGGTTTAATAGACTCCAGGAAAGAAGACTCATAACTCCAGGCAAAAAGCTTAACTGTCGCTTCTTGAAGAAGTGGTCATGGGGACTTCTTAAGTAGCCATTGTTTTGTTAGGTAATGCTCCAGTTTCAGACAGCCGCAGGACAAGTGCAGATGTAAACAGTTGCAAACTTTCAAAAACATGCGCATTTTGGAAATTAGCGCAAGCTCTGGTCAAAACAGGCACACATGTTAAAAGGAGAGGCTAAACAGATGTGCACATAAAAAAATGATCTACAAGGCTAAAACTGTTGCAATTACTTTAAAAAAAAAACCCAATTGAGTTTTAGGAAAGGGTAAATTACTCTTTAAACACCATCTCCATTTTAAAACTAGGCCTTTAATTAAAATGCTTTCTATTGTCAGTGTAACTGATATGTAGGGTGTGTAGGGGTCAATTTACTCTTATCTTTTTTGCATATAATACATTGTTAGTTTTGTTATACTTCCATTATATTTGCTAATGATTACAGTAAACTTGTCTTCATAGAATTATGTAGACCTGCAAAACTATTGAAACGCTGGCAACCTGTGATGCCTGCATGCATCTTCTAATGTTCTTGAGTATTCTCCCATCCCCTCCCCCCACACATTGATACACATACTGTATATCTACTTTGGGAAGCAAAATTAAAGTGACACGAAACTCAGGCGTTACATCTTAAAAATGGATTCAAGTACCTTAACTACTGACAGAAAAGGTTTTTATTTGTGACACTGCCCTTCCTTCTGGAGGGTGGCTACTTTTGTTCCCCATGGTCCCTATGTGTGTTATAAAGTAGCCACCACTCCAAAGCTCGGTCCCGTAATGGACTAAAATTCTAATATAAATTACTAAACTAAACATGGTTCTACACATGTAATCCCACGTGCGAGTGGTTACATACGAATAGGGACAGATGAGCAGCCCTGGATGCAGGCAGTTTTTGCCCAGGGCTGTCATCTGTCCCTAATCACGTGCAACCGCTTGGATGTTCACTTACATTCATACAACCATTGTGTCTGTCTGCTTGTCATTTATATGTATAGGATACTGGCCGCGGCTAATCACAAACTCCTGTGAATCTCAGCTGCAGAAATACACTAATTCCTGGTGCACGACCCTATGAATGAGGCCTAAAGGTGTCCATACACCTTACGATTATCGGACGAAACATTTCGTCCGATGATCGAATAGTCGTCCGATTTTCGTACGACGGCCCCATCCTGCCCCGATGATCGCAAGATTAATTTAGCCGTAATTAACGAAAAGCACCTGGACGAAATTCGGTAATTAATTTGTCGTATTTTCGTTCGCGCATGCGCAGTGTAGATCGTACGATCGAGCAAAGTTTTCAAACATGCTTGACCGTCAAAAGTCGTACGATTGTACAGTAATGTCGGTTCGGGCACTCTATTCACACGTACGATTGTCGTTCGAAAAGTCGATCGCATACGATTATCGGACGATAATCGTAAGGTGTATGGGCACCTTAATAGTGGTTTATCTATGCAACCACACCTTCTGGGCAACTTAGATGACAATAGTAATGGGTAACCTACAAAAAAAGAAAATTTGTCTTCAATACTTGCTTTCTCTTTGTGGGAGAAGTTTTTGGCGTGGGTATAAACCCACATTTTTTTCAAGGCCTTCTAAATGATACAACCAGTAATGTTTCTGATAATGTGAGAACAAAATGGAGTCGGAAGTAAAACAGAGAATTAGAAGTTATGTTTTGACCTATGTTCTTTATTCTCGTGTGTTGATGAGATCCCTGGGAAAGGATGTTTGCGGTCTTTCTAAGAGTTATTGTTTTATGTTAATTACCGTTTTGGCCTGGCTACTATACAAGGACAAATTAACATCTAGGTGCCAAGGATGATGGACAATGTTATCTCAGAATGTCAGGGATTTTGCTTTCCGTTGGTTTGTGCCTGAGGTGTATGGCTTTATGCTGAAGATGATGTATAAAAGCCTTTGCATTTATCACACTGACATTATCCATCTATTGTGATCTTAGGGATCATATAATTCAGCAATCCATACAAAGACAATTAAAACTATCCTATTTGATGTCTTCTGTTCAAGATTCATCTTCACATTCCTGGTAGTGAAGCCCTGTCAATGAACTTGTTACCCGCGTGCATGGAACAAGCTGTGCCCTCTGCCATAAATTAAATTCAGACTTTCTAGACTGTAGGACCTCAAGGTGCCTTTACAAAGGTGCATACGTACTTTGGTAAATCATCCTTCTAAAGGAATCCACCACATCGTCAAAATATAGTACCTAAAGTGTTCCCTGGGAAGATGATGATATTTGCAAATATGGGTACATGCAAATATATTATCGCATATAACAAATGATCGCTTTAATAAATGTTAAATTAATCAAATGTTAAACACTTGTTAAAATATTGATATTAAGTCACAAAGGTTCCAAAGCATATAAGTCAAAATGCAGCAACAAAAATGAAAAGCATTTCAAAACAGAATTACGTCATATGCATAGGCTCCACCCTACATGTTTCACCCAATGGGGCTTCATCAGGGGCCAGTGTACTAAGACGTGTCATTCCATGTATCCTTCTGCAAAACCCTCCCTTCCGCAATTTTGAAACTTTCAATGCAATAAATAATAGCAGCTGCATATCATATCAATTGGCATATAGAGAAATCTCATGCATTAGTAAGAACATCCACATCATATTTTAAATGAAGATTAAAGTAAGATATCCAGATATATGTGGTTATCCAACCACATATCTTACACATCAATTTACATTTAAATTGATTCTAACTGATACACTAATACACTGTTACAAAACGTCAATACACATTTGAAACATAATAGCATAAAATTGGCTATAAAGCAATTAAGGTCCAGGTCTACATTCAGACCTCGAGGTCTGAATGTATCCATTGTATACATCTACTTCCTTCCCCATTTATAAATCACATTTCCTTTTTTTTTTTTTTTTAAGCATATACATTTTTATTAGAAATGTTTTTATGAATACAATACAGGGTTGCAACTTGTTACATCCATAAAGTGAAGGTCATAAACGTGAACACATCGACATAAGCAACTAGCATAGAAGCCAGTCGCGCAGGAATGTATAATCACTTACAACTGCAAACGATGTGAAAGTATCTACATAACATAATCTGAATGTAATAGGAGTGTGTGAAATAATACAAACTATAGAGTATCAATAATAAAAACAGAGATCAAAGCCAAAACCTCAACGATCTAGCGGCACATTGAATCGGGAAATGGGTTGAGATTCCAACTAAGGAAAGAAAGAAGGATAAAATAAAAGACAGGCACAGTATGGTCTTAGAGTGTGAATACTATTAGATTGTTCAAAACCGGAGATGATGTATACCCTGTGGGGCAGAAAGGACATGGGCCTCGTCATAGGACGTCCAGTGCTCCTAGGGAGCCGTCAAGTTTACCCATGAGGTACCAGTGCGAGTATTGGAAAGTGGCCATGACATCTTTGAGTTGCGCTAAGGTCAGTTCTGTTGTGAGATATGCCTTCCAATTTTGAAAGAATTTGCTGGTCCGACAGGAGTTGAATTTAGTGTCTAGTTTTTTCAGGAGCATAAGCTTGAAAAGGACAGCTCTTACATCCGATACTGTTGGGGCAACTGCAGCGAGCCACTTAGTCAGGATAATTTTTTTGGATGCTAAAAGACATAGATGCTCCCAGGAGGAGAGGGGAGTTGGGCGAGGTTGCGTTTCACATTTCCTTTTTACATCCCCTCCAATGTACATCTAGTTTATCTACGCTCATGTATTTTAAACCTCCTGGGTTTCTCAACAGTGGTTTAAGAAATATAAAGAAAAATTGTGAGAAGTTAAGCTTTTCCTTCTGTTTTTAAAGACGAACTTCAGGCAACCCAAAAATGTACTCTTGCAGTAGGGCTACCGCTGTACTGCAAGGGTTAAGTGCTTGTTTTGTCAAGGGGGCTGAATTAAAGCTTATGTACTCACCTGATCCTCGATTCTGCCTTCTCCCCTGGGCTCTATGTCATCACATCTTATGCAGGTCTATTGAGTTGCATTAGATGTGAGGATGCCGATGGACATTCCATATCCAGAGTGGAAGGGGAGAGAGGTGAGCACTGACTGCCACAGGACTGATGATCAGGTGGGTAATACAGCTTTATTTGAGCCCCCTAGACTAGACAAAAATCTGACAAAAGTTTGTGGTTAAGGGTTTTTAAGGCACTAAATGGAAGTTCTGTTTGACTCTGGCAGGAAAAGTGGTCCTGAAAATAAAATGAGACAAGCTAAACACCAGGCTGAATAAACTCTAACACCTATCATTTTAAAACCACTGAGATGCATTTAAATAGGATAGTGTAGACGGATAGAGCTTTATTGTGTGGGGAATGTAAGCGTTTTACTTCTCTGATCCTTTTTTGAGCGTATTTTCTCTTCTGTGGTTCCTTTTTTATTCTTTGTACTCATGAGCAACTCTGTCCATGCTATGTATCTAGCACTCATGATCCTAACTTGCTCCAGCAGCTAGGAAAATTACCTAGGGTAGCTATACAAATGTGCAAAAGCTACAATGTCAATGTAGGCATTTCACCTATGTTTCTTTTACAGCCACACTGTGATATCTGAGTGTAACCCAGAGCACAGTTTCACTGCAGCCATCTTTAGAGCTCTTTCACACAAACTTTCCATTGAGGTCCATCTGTCAGTTTTTCAGGCGGACCTGATCGGAAGCCCAATATTAGCCTATGGGCAGGCGGATCTAAACAGATGGGCGTCCGTTTATTTGGTTACCCAAGGCTCTGGTCAGGTCCGGAAAATCAAATGAATCAGAGTTCCGTTTCGCCGGACTGGATCATGGTGCATCGGGGGTAATCTAATGTAAATGGACACAAGTCTGTTTACATCCGATGCCCCATAGACAAACATGGGTCCAGTCATTTCATTTTTGTCCTCCATCCTGTGATGGAGGAAGCCGAGTGCACGATCTCAAGGAACAACACAGTCTCCAGCAGCTATCCATCTACTAGCCTGGAAAAGGGAGGAGGTTGGCGTAGTGAGCATAGGAGTAGATTGCCTTGCTGTGCCTATGTGTTTGTGGAGACACACAGATCTTACTAGCACACACAAAGGTGGCCGCATAGGAGATGGCAAGGAAAAGGAGCCACTCTAAAACAGGAAATTAGGGCCAGTGCTCAGGAGATCAGCTGATTCTGCAAGAAACTAAAACTTTTATACATTGCAGCATCCATTGAAAGCAATTTAATCAGCCTTAAAATAGCTTGAAACCTTTTGAGTTTATTATCACTTTAAAATGACATATAAAAGGCACAAATGCATCTCTGTATTTATCAATACATAATTATAATGTGTTCTTTAAATTCAAGCAGTCAAAGAACTGGTATATGATCTGATATCAACCTTTTGCTGTTTTCGTACAGCAGAGCTCAGACTTGTGGAGGGAGAAGCAGCATAACAAGCCAATCAGTTCATGTGCAGACCAGGAGAATGCTGATAGTGGGGAAGAAAGAGTGACAGCAAGAGAAGTTTATCAGTGTGCTGCTTCTCATCACCTGTTGTATCACAAGGTAGGGCAGGGAGGAGACATGCAAGTATTATGTAATTGCAGCAAGGAAAATCAGGTCTCCTTTCCCTGCCACACAGGGCTGTGCTGCGTGATAGAGCTGTGTAAATCTCAGAACTTGATGGACAGAAATACAAATCCTTTAGGAGGCAGAACAGCTCTCTTCTATGTATTTCATCTGTGTATTTAGCTGTTTGCCTGGAGTTAAGCTTTAATGAGCACTCAGTGGACTATAGTAATGTACAGCAGATGCTAGATATTGACATTCACTTGTACAAGGTATTTTTACATTTCCATTAAACATACATTTTATTTTAATGTTCAGTTTGTTTTATGAGAACTTAAAATTAATGTTCTATTGATCATATAACTAAGTAATATGATTGTTTTCAATGGATGGCATGGCTGAGTGCAGATATGTTGTTTATCCTTACATGCACTATTTTTCAGCTGCTCTACTTCATATCTTTCCAGACTGTCATGAGCATATCCAGTAATTGTTAGAGCATAACAAATATTCGAGGGAAAGAAATACCTGATACATGAAACACTGCCAGCTGTCACAATTTTTTGTGAATGGTCTCCCGGGCTTTAAAATATGTCTATGGATGTTTTTAGATTGCACAATAAATTGTTACTGTTTAAAGCTGAACTTCAGAGTTACCTTCAGCCTTGCACAGAATTACAGGCTCCTCTCCTGTACCGAAACTGCTTTCTCTGATTTCACTGCACACTGTCAGTATTAGAAGCTGTAGCAAATCAGAGTCCACCTCATTTCCTGGCTGGAGCATGTCCAGCATCATCTAATTATTTCCTGACCCGCTCCTTTCATTTATTGGGTTTTGGTTCTTTCAATCATGGAGGCTCAGCATCTCATGTCTACATTACCTACAGCAGTTTGTATGCAGATTGTTTCTGCCTTGGAACGCACACTCCACTAGACCAGCCTTTCTCAACCAGGGTGCACACTGGGTGCCTTCAGGCTTCCTCAGGGGTGCCTCAAACACCCTCTGATGTGAAGAGGGCCCCTGATGTGAATGAGAGAGCACTCTGATGTGAATGAGGGCCACTCTGATGTGAATAAGGGGGGCTCTGATGTAAATGAGGGGGACTCTGATGTAAAAGGTGGGGGCTTCTGGTGTGAACCTATTGTTTTTTGTGTGTTTTTGCATAGTTCCTCACTTAAAATTCATACCAGACACCTATCTTGGATAAAGGTCTGGTATGGATTTTGGAGGGGCCACACATTGTTATTTACATTTACAGTTTTTACATTTTAGACTGGTGTGCCTCAAGATTTTGCATATTTTGAATAGAGAAGCATAGAGACTCAGTAATGATGTCAATGGGTATAAAAAAAGGGTATGTCAGGAATGGAAATTTTTTATTAAAAAAAAAGCATGTTGCTGAAAGGAGGAAAGAAGAAATCATGGAAAGCACAATGTAAGCAGATTAAATTTCAGCTTAAACTTCTCAGACAATGCAGTAGGATTGTATGTCTTGTATACCACCTTTTTTCTATTTAACTTCCTACACTTGTCATTTTTATTTTGTAGTAGTCTTTAAGAACACCAGTGATTTCCATCTGGCGTTAGAATCCAGAATACGCTTGTGACCTTTATTACCTTACTTTTTTTCATGCCAGACCTCACGCCAACTTCTGATTGGGGTAGAGTCTGGTACTGGGTTGAGTACCTGTATATTACCTGACTTTTAAAGTGGTATCAGGCAGAACAAATAGAGAACTATTGGCTGCTGTTACAATTGTGCTTTAACTGCTCAGTTTGGCATCAGAATTGTGGATTTGACTATTGAATATTGAAGTCTCAGGGAAGCTGTGCTGTGGCAGCCAGTGATGAGAGGAGGGGCAGTCTTTTGCTACATAGGGAAAATTTTTAATAGTTTTCTATTATCCGAAAAAAACCCCTCATGGCTCGAATTTTGGCTGATTCCTGCTGAATCGGCAGAAATTCGAGCCATGGGTGGCCCTGTTGGCACCCTTACATTCACCAAACTTCAACTCACAAGTGGAAGGAGCCAGGCGGAAAATTACAGCAATTGACCATTTTGGCAGTTGACCGTTCCATTTGCAAGTATTAAATATTCTTGCTCCACACACCTATCCAGTTCTGTTTGCTTCTCTTCCCTGTCAACTGATTCAAGTTCCAAAGCTGTGATAATATTCATAACAAAGGTCATATCGGTATATTAGCTCGTGACCATTCCATTCCATATAACTCCTGACAAGCTGTATTTTGTAGTTCTGCAACTGTGCATTGTGGGTAGTTGGGATTGCATTCACACATGGCCACACATCACACCTCATTTACTTAATTGTGAGATAATGTGATGCAGGGCCAGATTTCCCAAAATGTAAACCAAAGTGAGTAGGTGCTTACTTCAAACACCCAGCCATTTGCATGAGAATTTGTTAGAAATGCTAAAACCTTGAAGTGAACACAGACTCACTTCAGCTCACTTCACAATGAACAAAGCTCATTCCATTTTTTTTCCGTTGCCTACATTCCACCCCACTTCAGTTTCCTTCACTGCAGGTACCCACAGTCTGGTTCTAGGGTGGGTGGGGCTGCTTTCTTAGGAGGTTGGGAGTTCTTGTAGAGGCCTTAACAAGCCAGCTAGCTTCAGCAGGGGCTTGTTACCTCCAAGCCTCCAGCCCTCTCAGCACTTCCCCCTAGAGGACAACCTTCAGTACTACACTTGACCCCAGACATTTTTATCTGCCTGATGCCACAATTGCTTCTGCATTAGTGACTCAGAAAATTTGAAAACCATTAATCAGCATGACAGTTAGGCAGCCAGCATTTGTAGCAGTGGAAACCCCCAGATTTTACCATGACAGCTTTAAAAGCAGGTAGATCTACCGCCAGCAGAACTAAAGTATCCTTTTGTTTATTTATTTATTTTCCCTGCAAACACTCGCAAGTTAAAAATTGTGCATTCATATAGTACTTACAAATCTGTGATACCTTCTGCTTTATCCATATTTCTACAATATTTGCCATCTTGTAGAGTCTGTTTCTCAGCATTAAAGGGAGGTGATGAAGATGTTACTACTGTCTGAGTTAGCAATGCAATCTTTCCCTCACATAAAGTTATCTATAGGAACTGTTTTCATTGTTGGCCAGGAACCAGACATGTAACATGGCACATGTAACATATTCTTTATTAAACATGCCTAATTAAAAATTGCAGATTATAGCTTTCCACTAGAATCAGTCTATCTTTAAACATATCAACAACACATCTGAAAATTGCTAATAATGTCTTTTTAAGTACTTAGCTGAGGATATAAATGTAACCATGGCTGGCATAACATTTATTGCGGCTTAATTATGATTTTAATACACTCCACATTTCCTGTTGCTCTTGCTTGTATTTGTTGTTTTATTGTTAATAATTTGTTTTAGTGAACTTCTGGCTACAAAGATGAACATGTTAGAGTATACATTAATGCGAATATAATGATGAGGGATACAAGGGACATCATTATTTATTAAGATCGAATTTGACATTTGTCATTTTTTAATGAGGGCCGAAAGGTTAATATGACAAAAATAGACTTACTTATTTTGCTGTGTAGCTCAACATGTTATTTTAATTAGAAGACTTCCCTTAGCTACAATTGAAATGTAATGTAGTTCAAAAGCAGATGTTTACTTTATACAAACTCAGCTTCAATGTGCAGACATGTACAGTATATACTGTATATTTGAAAAGGTTTGTTGTATGCACTGTGAAATATTTGTCTTCACATCTAGGTATCAGCAAGGTCTAAAGATATTCACATCCACCCTTGGTGTTCTTGTTCACAGATCTAAGATGAAAGGGATAAGAGACCTGTTATTTTTATTTAACAAGCCATATCTGCCTCAAATTTCCCCATTTTAAATGCTCAGACTGAAGGGCCCAGTGGACTCTTGAAGAAACTGTTGTTAATGTCAAATTCAGCTCTTTGATATTCCTTTGTCCCTTAGCAACTGCCATTCAACAAACTGTTTCTTAGAACTGTTCTCAGTGGCTCTCACAGTGTGTGTTTTCAAGTTTCCTTCCAGTGTGGATCACAATTAATAATATTTTACACTATTTTCAGTTTTACCGTTGACTCAATTTGAGTACAGGCAGTCCAGGGGTTACGAATAAGATAGGGATTGTAGGTTTGTTCTTAAGTTGAATTTGTATGTAAGTTGGAACAGGTAAATTTTTTAGGTGTAACTCCAGCCAACAAACATTTTTTAGTTTTGGATAGCATAGGGAAGGGTTAACCCCCTGTAACATTTGTTTGGCTGTCCTCACAGTGGCTCTAATTCCACACCATAGTAACCAAAATGAAAAAAAATTAAATCTGCATGGAGTTCTACTGTAAATGCAACTTGGACAGATGTTTGTACAATTTCCTGTAATGTACAGTACCAGACCCAGAAGAAGAGGCAGGCACTCCTCGTCTGCACATCTAACAACTTACTGTAATGTACAGGAGGTACAGTACTACAAACGTTGGCGCGAGCACGGTAGCATTACAACAAGTGAAACAGCCTGGGACCTCCTTTCGTAAGTAGGAGTTGTACGTAACGCGGATGTTCGTAACTCAGGCACTGCCTGTATTTGTGGTGCATCTTTTCAACTGTGTATTTGCCAGTCCAACAAAATCTAATAGCTCAAAAATGTTATTATCTCATGGGCGCTATTGTTCTGTAACTGCTTGCAGAGAAAAACTAAGAATGACAAACTAAAAGGTTTGCGAAAGAATCACAACTCACACTTTCAAGCTCTGTTCACACCTAAAAGCCATATTTTTCAGGCATTTTTTCTGGCTTTTTAAAAAAATAGTTATTTTGTAGACGTGTGTTTGTCAAGCGGTTTTAAGTGCTTTTCAATATGTTTATTGTTGCACGTTTTCAGCTTGTGCTGTCCTCCATTTTGTTCTCCAGTGTTTTTTTGTGAGAGGAAGGCTGGCTCTTGTGTAAAAAAACATGACAAATCGCTTAAAAAACCCTAGAAAATACTTGTTTTGCGCTTAGACAGGCGTTTTCATTGACGTATATGGAGCCAAAACATCAGAAATCTGCAGAAAAGTAGCTTATGTACTTTTTCCAGTGACAGGTGTTTTGCTACGGACAACATAACGCTCAGGTGTGAACAAGACCATTGAAAACGATGGAAATCCTCTGTTTGGATATTGTAGTGCTTAGCTCTTTCATGTACAAAATGCCTAGGTTTGAACAGAGTCTTACTGACGGTACCCTTGTGTTTGCATTTCAATTACCCAACTGTCAGCACTACACTTCCCTATTTGGCAGACATCTCCAAAAAAAAAATCACCATTTTTGTATTCACCCAGCATACTCCTTATTGGTCTCCAGACCCTACGACAGCAGTTGTCTCTGGCAAAAAAGCAGAAATGCCTCCAATGTGTTCTGTTTCTGAGGAGTACATAAAGCATTGTTCTGTAGGAAAGTAGCTCCAAGGTTTAACTGGTAAATGATTCTAAATGAAACTGTCTTTTGGGAACCTACTAATCAGTCAGCCTGAAAACTGAATAAAAATGAGCAAAGTATAAAGTTGAATAAATTGCACACTCCTTACTGGTATGTTCCTTTTAAGGTGGGTGCTGCAGTGATAGTGGATGGCGCCACTTCAAATCCAAGTAGTAAAATATATCACCAGCACACTGAAGTGAAATCTTCGAGTGGTCATTTTATTGATGTACACACATCTAGTCACAAAGCATTAATAGAAGTAGAAGTAGTAGAACACTTTCTAGTAGAAGTGTTTCCGGAATGTTGCTCATTCACAAAAATATTGTACAATGCAAATAATCACACAGACACCATTCATGAAAAAACTAAAACGAAAGTCCCATCTCATCGATCACTCCAGCCAGCGCTGTAGATCCGTCATTAATCATGACAAACAGCAAGCCACTGACACAAACATGATGACCCGGACCAATATTCCTCTCCTGCTGGACTATTGTCTCAAATGACAGCTCCCCAGCCAACTGCTGAGTGTAAATAAGCAGGCCGGTGATGTTGGCTGACATCACTGACCACATATGGTGAAATGTTCATTGATCTGGTTCACCATTTTGCAGGCAAGTCATCCCTCAAGAATTTTATTTAAAGGAATTGTGTTTTTATAATGTTGTCCCTTTAAGCTGTATTAAGACCTGCTCACTGATAAACACTATTTTTTGTGCATTGGTACATGTCCCTTATACGTGCTCTTTTCTATTCCAAAAGCTTGCAAATTAGCCTTGAAAAAGGGCCAGAAATGATTACAACATTCAATTGCATAGACATCGATGGACTTTTTGTCTGGGCATAGACATCGAATTTCAGGCTGGGTTTGCGGATCCTCCCACAAACTAAACCCAGGCCAGTTAATTCATTATTAGTTACTGTTATGTTTTGGGTGTAAGGATAGTTTGCAGGTTGCGTACATAGGTACTTTTAACTTTTACCCCTTTTCTATGCTGAAATCCAGAAGCTAATGGAACCAAATGCCAGTATATGAGTCGTGAAAGCTGTTTTTCCTTGCTCCAATTTGTCTCACCTACGTCAAATCAGTAGTTACTTTATATCACTAAGCACTTGTTCACACTATATCTGGACCAGATCTGGACCAGAACAGTTTTCCGCAACTGAAATGCATCCCAATGTATTCCTATGGTATTTCTGGGCTCTGTTCACACCAGTGCAGTCCATTCTGCTGCGGGGGAAAAATGCTAAGTTGAATATTGGTTAGCATTGCTCCTCACCTAGCCTAGTGTCAGACGTCCCAGGGAGCTAGTAGTGAGATGAGGAACCCACTGGCAATAAGCAGCTGACAGTCCAGAAACGCGGTACAAGTTTAGGGATAATCCAAGAGGGGTAGTCAATGTCCAATCCGGGTCGAGGCAGGCAGCGAAGGTTCAAAGGCGGAAGACAGTCCAAGGGTCGGTAATCGGGAAGGATACACAGGGGCAACAGGCAATAGGAGGATCAGCAGGGAGGCTAGGTGTTCACCATAAGGTGGAATAACTCAGCAATAAGCCAGAGCTCAGGCCAGGTTTTTATAGCCAGGGGAGGTAGGACCACCCCCTGGTCACCGAGGCAACCAAGAGGCCTCCCTCCCCGGGAACCAATGGCAGGCGAGGAAGATGGAAGGTGTGTCCTGGGAACCTCCCCCAGCAAGGCTCACACCTGATAGCCAGATGATGCAGGAACGCTATGCTCCCGGGGATGCGCGCGCAGCCTGCGTACTGCGCATGCGCCCACGCCGCATGACTCGCGCATGCGCACCTGCACCTCGGGCACCAGGTGTTCTACCGAGCTGAAGGGGAACCCGTGCCCTGCGCCGTGCCCGTGGTCCCCGAGTAGAGGTAACACCCCCTGCTTCCTGACACCTAGAGGGGTTTTCCAGGAAAACCTGTCTACTAATATAATGCCCTTCAGTCAACAGGTTCCATGACAGGTTTTGGGGACAGGTAGAGCTTTTTTTTTGGTGGTATTTAATCACCACTGGGGTTTTTATTTTTTAGTATATAACAAAAAAGTACCGAATATTTTTTTTAAAAAATGGTTTTCCCTTTGTTATTTTATTTTTACCCAATTTTTTGGTAAAATATAAAAGGCGGGATCACATCGGGTAAATAGACACCAAACATGTCAAGCCTTAAAATTGCGCGCGCCCGCGAAATCGCAAAAAAAAAACCATAGCCAAAATTGGTTGTAGGCGACGCTTTAAAAGATTTTATTGCTGATCAGTTTAGTGTTATCAGTGATTGAAGGCCCTAAAATTATTGCTTTCACTGTGACGTTTGCGGCGATATGTAACACGTGCAGCATAATTGGAGCAATCGTCTAGGCGCATCTAACGCATTTTTGCGCATCTATGTGGGGTGGGGGACTTTAAAAACATTTTGTGGGTTTTGTTTTGTTTTGTGTGTGTAAATTTTTATTTATTTTGTGAGAAATTTTTTAAAAACTTTTTTTACACTTAACTTTATTGTTATCACATAGGGTGCTAATAAGTACCCTATGTAATAACAAATTACAGTTACAGGTTCCCTTTATGAAGACATCAGGGGTCTCTAAGACCCCTAATGTCACCTAGGGACCCCAGAGAAGTTGATGGATCACAGATCTGCTTCATCAGCTTCTCTCCAGTTTCTGTACCGGAGAGTGACAGAGGAATGCGGAAGTGATGTAATATACATCTCTTCCTGCGTTCAGAGACCGGAGGGAGATCGGGTACTGATCTCCCTCCGTTCTCAGTGCACAGAGCCACATCGCCCGGGATGGATGGACGCCCGGGAACGCGACGGCGGGGATAGCGAAGACCAGAGGTAAGGAGGGGGGGGCGCACCTTCACTTCCATCATACAAGTGATCGGGCGTCTTCACAGATTGTATGTAATCGCTGGCCGTTTAAAATCCAGGTGCTTTCCCGCTCCTGCGCGCTGTCTTTCAACGATCGGCGGACGGGAGGTGGTTAATCTCTTGTGTTAACTGCTGGTAACCTGGTATTGTCCCTAATAGGTTTCATTAAGTTTTGTAGTCTTCATTCTTTGAAGCACATCATAAAATGGCATAACATGACTCTATAAGGGTTATGGATGCTTCCATTTAATTTCATGGCGTACCTCAATAAAATTGGGGATTTTCTGTTATCTAGGAAAACCCCTTTAACTGCTACGCTGGAAACTTACTACTTAATTACATTAATATTTATTTGCTAATAGTTTATTACTCATCGGATCTCACTGGAAGGAAAACCATTGAATTTCTTTCATTTTATCATATGATCTAATAAAGTCTGAGTCACAAACCGTTTATAGACTGTTGTACATTTTTTCCAAGCAGTATTTACCTGCCGAAATTCAAGCTGAAAACCCTGGCAAGCTAGCAGTTGTTTTTGTGTTGATATGGCTTCAAGAAACCCTGACGCCCACGCATCGCAGTCTGTCATTGCTAATCGACAAATTTAGATCTCATATGAAGCCCAGTATTGAGCCAAATTTAGCTGCAGTAAAAAAGAAAACCAAATGCTTATTTTTCAAGACATGGCTTTGGAATGCACAAATAAAATCTGTTTTTATGGATAGAGGAAAGCAGTGTTTTGAGGCTGAGGCTATTATTAGGAATCATAGTAGCTTTACCAATATTATAAACACAGTAGAGTCAAAATTACTGGTGTATGATATGTTCACGTAACAGCTTTTTAAATTAAGCAGTAATATTATATGTGTGGGGAGCAAGGTATTAATTCCAAAGACTCAGAATGTGTTTTCCATTTTTATCCAAGTTCGAAAGAAGTAATGGAATCAATATAAAGGTAAATGTGTTTTTTTTCTTTCTAATTTTAATCTGCTGGCAATGAGATTGACAGATATGTAGTATTGAATTTATGCATGGTTGATATTCAGTATATACTAGATAAGTAACGGCCAGTTTATGCAATTGATACCCAATCTTTGTGTATGCTGGATAGACAAATGTTTCATATTTGCAGTGCTGTGCCATAGAACACAAAGCATTGTGTATAATAACCTCTAATATTGCAAAAATCCTCTTTCATTGGTTGAAGTGCCAATACTCTAATTATAACTGCTGCCCAGCTTCCCAAAATACTTTTTGTATTAAAACATTCATTAGTCAACCTTTTTATCCACATTAATTGGATTTCATCTGAAGTACCTCTGTTCTAAATGGAAAGCAACAACAATTTTGTCCTCCTAATGATTCTCTTTTTTTTTCTATTTGACTGTTCCAGTATCTGTTTCTGTTTGTTATTATACAGTGTTCTCCATAACATACTCATATATATATAG
>NW_017306358.1:1205054-1213624 GCF_000935625.1 Nanorana parkeri | reverse complement strand
TATATATATAGAGATATATATCTATATATAGCATCTGATGTATACGCTGAATGTCCTTGTATAATACAGTAAATATCTCAAAGATCAAAATACTTGGTGCAAAATTAGGTCAAACCAAACAAGAGTAATTTAGTCTGTTGATGTCAGACCACTTACCAATCGTATTCTGATTGGTGACTTTTCACTTTAAGTGCACTTTTACTTATATTACATCACTTTAAGTGATGTAAGTATCACTCCGAGTCTGCATGAACATATTGCTGACTTGTCAAAATTTACAGCAACCGCATAATTTTTCACAACCGCTCTACCATTGTAATGTATTTGAAGGCAGTGCTTGAGCTCCAGGCAGCTCTGCCTAGGCTGAGATGTCATCAGTCTGCAGCAGGCAGAAGGAAGCATCTCCCTAGTCATGCTAGATTGCCACATTGTAGCAAGCTGCAAGGTGTGAACGGCTGATTTGTATAGACATTTGTGAACACCACCAACAACTGCAGCACAAGTAATGGGATTTACATGGTTGTATTATCTCAGTCCAGGAAGTAGATGCTGAATCTGGCTAATGCCTGAACAAAGATTGCTTTGTTCTTTTGGGTAAAAACAGATGTATGGTTAGCTGTTAGCTGCATGTCATGAATATGTACAGTTGAAATAACCCACAGCAAACACCGCTCACATTCCAGAACCGGCTTGCACTGCAATTGCATCCCAGGTACAGGCAAAGAAGCGCACCGTCACTTACAGCAACCTAATCCAGAAATAGCTGCACTCCAAGGGTCTATTTAATTTGACAGAACTCAGCCTCTAACGCATTTCACGATTTCGGCTTACTAGAGAGCCGTTACATAGAGATCATTCGGCTTACATAGAGATCATTCATTATGAGTAAGCCAGAATGGTGAAACGCATTAGCAGGCTGAGCACACATGGTAAGGAACAAACGTTATGTATTTGCTCCATGAATAAATATTTATATTTTCGGTGAAGACCCTTGGAGTTCGGCTATTTATGGATTGAGATGAATATGTACAGGTTAAATTATTTTCTGATTCTTGTAGGGAGATTTGTTATTATTTCCTCATGTTAAAAGATTGCATATGTTAACAGAAGACATTTCTATCCTTGTTTTTTTTTCAATAAGAGCACAACAATGTTTCTATCTGATCTGCTAATGTTCGCTGTGACAATCCTAAACTAATTATGCAATCAGCATCTGTCAGTCTTTAATTCAGTTCTGACATTTTGTAAAGCTCCGTCTTTAGATATTGTCATCTCAGTGTTACTGTTATCATAACATGCCATCCTCATGAAAGTAATCTGACAGATCTCTAGAAGTGGCTTTTATTGTCTTTCTATTCTGCTGTTTATTGAATATACAAATCCCACAGAAAGCAAAGAACAGAAGAATAATATGATGGTAGAGAATTGTAATACTGCTTTCTGCCCTTATCTTTAACCATTTGGTAATGATCACATTTTTATAGTTCACTATATTAAGAGGATAGCATTCTGATTCTGAAAATAATTATTTTTACATCCTTAGTGTTATAGCAACAAATCACCAAATGATACTGCTCTGTCCCAGCAAACGCTTGTCAAATTAAATGGAACATTGAGTGCCTGCTAGCGAAGCGTGCCCACAATCCAAAGTACGAAAGTCCCAGAATCAATGTCAGCCGTACCCTGATGACATCACTTTAAAAAAAAATCAACTGTATTCAGGCTTAGCATGTGTTACACAGTCCCGCCTACAGTCCTTTGGCTGACATTCTTAGGGGGCTATTCACTAAGCTGCTGAAGGCAGCCGAGTGAATAACTGAGCCAAAGTGAAGGGAGCCGAATGCCATTTGGCTATTCACTTCAGCCAAGTACGGCTGATTTCAGTCATACATCGTCTGGCTTCAGTTCCCTTGGGTTCAGCCGAACATGCTCAGCATGTTCGGCTGAGCCAAATTAAAGAACATGTTCAACTCAGCCGATCCAACAACTGGATTGGCTGAGCCAAACGCACAGCAGTTCATATTCTCATAGGGGCCGAACAGCAGTGACTGAATATCTTCTGCCACATCCCTGACCGGTGGTTGTGGTAGTCTTTGGGCAGGGGGCTTATTTGCATCGGGGGACCCCCTTTAATAAAGGGGGCCCCCAGATGCTGCCCCCCATGTGAATAAGTAAGGGGTACTACCCCTACTCATTCACTAAAGGGTTAAAGTAAAAAGTGAATAAAGAGCCCACAGTTTGAGAAATAAATCCTTTAATTGACAAAACAAAACAAAAGTTTTTCACAAATAAAAATCCCCAAAATTTTAAAAATGAATCCAACCATGTAATCCAAAGGTCAATCACGACATCCAGCATTGTCCCGACTATGCCGACTATCCGATCAAAATAAAAAACAAACCGACAAACCTGACAAACTGCCGCCGCAGAATGAAAGCTTGACAGATGCCGGTACAATATCAACAACTAGGCGTAGCTGTCAAAACGGGTCTTCTCAGTTCCTGGCCAAATGAAAACAATGGGCAGAGTCGGCCGTGGTGTCATGGCCGGCTCCGCCCATTTGTTGTCATTCAATGACAGGCCACTGCCCTCAAATGACCTGAGGACAGTGGGCTATCACTGTCATTATCCAGGGCAAATTATGCGTGAGAGTTCTTAATGGATTCTTTATTTGCAATCCCTCTGCATGTACCTAATGTCCATATTTAGAGTTTGCCATGTTATGTTTATGGCACAATCTGTGAAATACTTTGCATTACAGAGAAAGTACATTTATGCTTTTTGTCCCTCCACCCCCCTGGACTTAATGTAACCTCTTGCTCCAGTTGCATACTCGACTAAATCAGATGACCACGACCTGCAGAAATCGTTATTTCCAGGCCTTGTCTGTGCAGTATACCACTGTAGACTTTTATGACGCAGTCTATGAAACATCTTGTGTATCAAAAAAAAGCTCCAGAGATGTTTATAGGGATCTACCGTGCAGGCCTGGGGAAAAAAATATTTTGTTCACAATTACAGTGTGTGTCTTCTAGTAAAAACGTAGGAAACAAACACATATTTGTCATGGAAGAGAAGCATCAATAGCAGAATCACTGATAGTTCTGAATGCAGATTCATAGTAAGATATCAGGTGCAAAGATATAATGATTTCTTCTGCATTATCAACAATATACAATGGAGAATCTAAATATGTTGCACATTAGTTGCTTTGTCCTTCTGTACATAGTTGATAGATAGAGGAGTTGCAATAAGCAAGTTTTACTTTTTTTGGAACTGGAATTGGTACATTACATTACTAGTTTTGAAAGGTAATAGGAACACTTGTAAATGTATATTGACTTTACTAACCATGCAATGGGGTTTCTTCTTCACCATTGGCTTATCCAGCGTCTACTCTTCATAGTTTAAATAATGTTTGCAAATTCTGCAGGGTGCAGGTTACACTCACCATACGTGTGACTTCCTGATTCCGAATGTGTACTTTCCATTAATGGGAGGGTAGCTTGAACTCTGACTCCCCCTGCTATCTAGGAGTGTCAATAGTTCCCGTGTAGCAAAAACATATACATTTTATTAAAGTTTTCATATTTCAGGGACTGGTAATTCACCTGTGGAAGTGATTTGTCACTTTACAATATCTCGTGATGTCTGAACATAGAAGGTTAGTTATTGACAAGGACTAGAGTGGACTAAACTGCGATATAATCTACAGATAATAGAACAGATGGACACTTTCCATGTAATTAATCAAATATCATGGTATACCTAAATTCAGTTAACAAAATGTATTTTAGCGTGATCATTTTCACTCTTTTGTATTGCTGATAATGTATTACAAGCTAAAATTTTCCTTGAAGAGTTGATAAAAAGATGATGTATGCAGAACATTTTCAGTATATAACTTTCTGAAAGATTCAGATTTTTTCTGTGACTGCTGCAACATGATACTTTATTTATTTTTTGTGTTTATGAGAAACAATGAGATCATTTCCTATTATTGCTATCTTAGGAATTTTGTTAGAGAATGTTTACATATTTATGAATGGTTTCTCTTATCAGTCAATTTCCTTAGGCATTGGAGATGGCATTTTTAAAAATGTCACTAATGCGGTTAGGACTGTAATATCCACTTTCATGTTGGTGAAGAAATGGATTACTGTAGATAAAATGTAATGACTAATTTATGAAACATAGTAATGCATTTGATGGTATCAGATCTGTACCATTTATGTATATCTATTTTACCTACAGTACAAATTATCGTGGAATAGGAGTGAGGTTTATTTGTCCAAATTGTCAAATCTATGTTCATCTGTGTGGAAACCTCAGGCCCTTCAGTAATGCAATTGCAGAGTTGAGTGAAAGCAATCAATTCTTGAAGCTGAGCGATAATTTGTTCTAAATTCTTGCACTTGCTTTAGAGGAAGGGTTCCTGTAGTCAATAATATTGATTGTGTTAGTGGGATAAAGTTGGGTCTCAGCTTTAAAGTTTTGTAATAGTTACCCAGGGGAGATTTTTTACAGTATATGTCAATGTGCTAATTTTTGCATAATAGCTACGTGGTTAGCACTCTTGCATTCACACATAGAAGACCTTGGTTTGATAACCAGCTGTCACACTGTCTGCAGAGTTTATTTACTCTTGGTTTCCTTCTACAACCGCAAATATACCGGAAAGCTAATTGGCTTCCAAGCTGACCATAAACTAGGAGTTTTGTCTCATTCAGCTCAGCTCGTTTAGCATGGATGGGGGGATTTTTGCAATTGTTTTCTAAATAAGTTAAAAGAAAACACTGGGCCTGCAAGGTGATCCTATTGGTATGGCCGGCCAATTATGGTGTGAAAGAGTCAGTATAGTTGATCTGACTAGCGGACAGGCAGCTTCTAAATTCCAGATGATCTCCACTGTCTCCTTGGTTTGTAGAGTCAAATTTCAGGATTGTGAATTGAAGCACCACACTCTATTTAACAGTTGAGGGTACAGTGTAGAAATAGCCAACATGTTTTCAGGCTACCCAATCATCTGCTGAATAGCTGTATGCATTCTTACACACTGGACAAATAGTCCTGATACATTTTATGCCTTTGTAAGTCTGTATAAAGGGGGTAAATGTAGAAGCCCCCAAAATGTGTTGGCTATTCCTATACTGTTCCCTCAACCCTACATTGAATAAAGATGTGTCTAGGCTAATAAACAAAGTGTGGGCCTTCAATTCACAATCCTGCAATTTGGCACTTCAAACCCAGGAGACAGTGGAGATCCTCTGGAAACTACAAGCTGCCTGTCCAGTTGTGGGATCAACTATATCAGCAATTGTATTTTAACAAACGGTGCCTGCGACTGTCAGAATACCCTAGTAGTGACTGCATCTGATTCGCTGCAGTCACTGTTCGTACAACAATTTTCAGGCAGGCTCCTTTTAAACAATGCGTTTATTAACAGATAGTCAAACAGACATTTGAATACAGATCATTGGCAGAGCATTACAGCATAAACATTATTACACCTGTAGTCTATTTGAGCCATACAAAACACTCGGTAAGAGAGAAGTGTACAATTCAGGGTCATAGTATCAGATGAATATGCGAACTACATTAAAGAGCGATTGGGAAGCATAGATAACACCCGAACCATATCCCATGTCCCCCGAAGGACAAGGGCCGCCAATTTGCGCTCCCAATGGAAAACTCATGACCACCAACAGCTCTCCAATTCACAACAAATAAACCGGCTTGTAAGGAATTCGTTGACTCAACCAATTCCCTAATGGACCTGTATTCAGGACCCCAAGGCTTATCGTTATCATAAGGTAAGCTTAAACTGTTTTACTGAGTTTGCATCTGGGCATTGCGTGGGATGCACCCACCCTTCTCACTCTGGGTTCGTGACAGATCCGTGTTCTTTGCTAAGTACACACTGCTTGGGAGAGACTGGGTGGGCTCCCACCTCGTGGCGGGATCTTCCAGGTTGTACTAGTCCTAAGAGGGTTAAGAGAAGCTATAAAGAATCAGGAGGGGAAGAAAGGAGCAAAGGGATACAGAGACATGGCGACCTGTTGTGGGGGGACTGATCTCCTCAAGCCTAGGCCCATGGCGCTCACGGGCTCAATCTCGTCCCTCCACTGACGGAATAGAGGGTTGTGCATGCATCACCGCGAGGTACTCAGGGGTGGATGCAAAGTGGGTCCACAGTCTCCAAACTGCATGAAACCCTTCCTCCTGGTTATGGATGGAGGCAGTCAGATCTTCCATACAGTAAATCTCACCCACGATAGAGAACCAGAGTCTCATTGAGGGAGGTTTAGTGTTCCTCCACAACAAGGGAATACATGATCTTGCTGCATTCAACATATGAATAGTCAGGAATTTGTTGTACTTTTTTGTGGAATGGGTAGTTATATGAAGTAAACAGGCCGCTGGGTCGTCTGGAAGGTCACCAATCACCAGCCGGTTGATTGTAGACCTCACATCCCTCCAAAAAGGGCCAAGGTCAGGACACTGCCAAAAGATGTGGAGCATAGTGCCCAGGGCTTGTCCACAGCGCCAGCATGTCGAAGGGAGTGAATCATTCATTTTGTTTAGCAGGCAGGCTCCTTTGACAAAAGTTGATTAGAAGCCAGACTTTTGCCGAACAAATTGGTGTTGGCAGGGCCATACAGAGCTCCATTTTCTGAAGTATGTCTAGCTTTAGTTTGTGGGGGACATTAGATTGTGAGTGGCAAATGTCAGTGATATATAAATACAGGAAATAAATAATGTCTGCATAGATTGGTCTTTAATGGGATTCTAGCATAATTTTTGCATATATTAAGTTAATGTATAGGGGTAACTTTTCAGTGCTTCAGTGCATCAATTTGTGTAATTTGACTTCTCACGGAAAAATGATTTTTGATATCTTTACCCATATCTTTAAAAAGACAAAAAACACACCATTAGAAATGTTTAGTAATGACAATCTACGAACACATACTTCTAGAGAATTGCATGCTTTTTATTCTTTGCATACCTTATTTTTCTTTTCCCCCCCATTCTTCTAACAGTGGTCATTTTAACTAAGGGCAGGTTAATCCATCTCCTTTTACTTCCTGGAACTCTGGCACATGTGACTAGGACATTTAATTGTTTGAGTTTAGTGTCACTGAAAATATGCTATTGTATAGTATGTGTATATTTGAATTGGTAGGAATTTTCCCATTAATGTACCTAATCAGTTGAATTGATACATTTTGAAAATGCTGCTGCAGACGTTAATCATTTTATTTCCGGAGATACTTCAGTTTCCAAGTGCCACTATGCGCTGGAAATACTAAATGATATGGCTTAATAAATCAATTCATGCACCCTGTCGCCTTTTGCAGATTTTCCGGCAAATACAAGATATAGAGAGGTTAATAAGCTATTGTGGAACATGTTGTTGACATTTGGAAGCGAAGAATGCATTTGTTACCTTTTGTTGTGCGGCGCTTTCCACAGTCTTCTATCAGATATTGCTTTCAATTGCTTCTTTTCTCAAGGTAAAAAGACTTGAATTACATATGTCCTCAGTGTAAGAGAAGTCTGTAACTGGAACAGCAGAGAATTAGCCAATTATAACATGTCAATGATAACTCTACCTCCAGGTTTTCTAGGCACAGATGAAATTAATTTTTATTGTAATTACTTTGGTGTCATGAAAAATATTCTGTCCTATTCATTAATTAGCTCCACTTGTAATAACTATACTTACCATCTATCTTGTCCATGTTACTGTACTGTACGTGAAAAGTAAGTAAAGACTGGTATCTTTATATCTAACCTCCATTCCTAGTCCCAGAGGATGACTGCGTTCACTGCTCTCGGCTCAATGCCATCGCAGCTGTAGTTATAGACACATGGATATCTTAGCTGTTGGTAAGTTAGAGGTTGTAGGTTATGTCTGGACCATGAGATAAGTAGTTATAATTGTTTCTTTGGTGAATAGATGCATTATGTCAGTGATAAATTAGTCAGGGGAACGAACCGCTCTGGTCATAGTTCAGCTTTAGGTTTTTATGGGACTCTAACACATAAATTAGACTAGTCCCTAATAATATCACACGCCATATGTGTATGTCTTGTGAATTCCTGTAATTAAATTAATAATCTGAAGAAACTTTCAACATTGTTTCTAAAATTTGAACAGATTTAGTAAAAAACATCTGTGTGGTTCTGTTTTTTGTCTTTCAAGTTTTGTGTGTATACTCAGTTACCATTGGCCTAAAGGTAAAGGAGACCTTAGTGTACACTGAGCTGGTAAACCCTGAATCACATATATCATATATCAATATGTGTGTGCAATAAATTAATACATATATCAATAAATACATGTAGTATTTTTTTAATTACAGTATAGGATTTATAAAGCAACTATAGTTAGCGCAGCTCTTTACAAAATAAAGGAAGACAATACAGTTCCAATACAATTCAATACAGGAGGGTTAGGTGAGCCCTGCTTATGAAAGCTTACAATCTAAAAGGGAGGGATAGGTGATATAAAAATTAAACAAAATAATCTGTGTGGAAATTAGTTGATGGAGAAATAAAAGCTC
>NW_017306358.1:1160294-1204987 GCF_000935625.1 Nanorana parkeri | reverse complement strand
GTATGCAAATACCACATTCCAGGGTTCTTCATTCATTTTATCCTTGTATAGATTGTGCAAATATGCACCTTCTTTTTTGGGGGGGATCTGTAGATCATTTGCAATCAATGTGTTGGAAAATGTAATTGTTAGTGGGGCCAGCTTGTTCCTTCTTCTGTGCATAAGAGTAAAGAATCAAAGTACTGTGCATACAAATGTCACCACTGAGAATTGCTGTTCCAGAATCCCTCACTTGCCATCTGTGGGGAGATCACTGCATGTCTGTGGTCATAACTAAGTGAATGTCAAATGATTGTGGCTTGTAATCAGCGAAGCATCACAGTAGCATCAACATTCTGCTACAGAAATTATTTCTGTGTGCACACAGTTCACAGATGAGCTCAAACTGTCAACTTGCTCCACTTACTCTGCACTTCCTTCCTTGCCTTTTTGCACATAAGCAATTCCTTCTATGATTTTACACAAAAAAAAGAACAACCATGTAGTAAGTAAAGTCAGATCATTTGACCTCCATGCTCTTTTTAGGGCAGTCACTCAATAAACTCCTGAAGCTATTAGACCAGCAAACCAAACCAGGCAACTAGTATTTTAGGAAGGTGAGGTCAGCAGTGAAAGTCTACATATTCCTTTTGTACAGGTCTTCTTTAATAACTGGCATCTGTATGACATCCATGTATTTTTCTGACCTCTGTGCTGAGCTATATGTCAGAAGCCTGCCCGACCTGCCGGTTATCTGGATATTCTGCTCTCCTAAATGGAGGATACCCATATTGCTGGCAGATAGAGCAGGCTGTAGAAGTATTGCTTTGGGGACATGGTGAGCAAACACTAAAACTACTGGCAGCAATAGGTATTACTGGAAACATGATGAGCTTTGGAATTTATGCAGGTTTACAGTGAACAAGCTGGATCCTGCAGTACCGCACGTAATGCAGTGACAGCAATATGAAGAGAGCAGTCGATACATTTATTTTTGACATTGGTGCAATTAATTTGTAAGATGACCAGATCCCTAGAAGTTTATTGATATTGTTACCACTTTTACTTTTTAAAAGGGTTCCATTTTGATGATGTAAGCAAAATGTAAGCAATGCTTTAAAGCCCAATTAAAATTTAGCTATTTGAATTGAGGCTGCAAAAAAAAGATGTTTATATGTCTTACTACAATGTCCTTTAAAAACAAGCCCAAATTGTTAGTCCAAACCCTTCTCGCTTGAGTAGCTGGCTTTAGGAATGGCACTACTATCTGCGTGTAACCAGCAGTCTCTCTGCAGATGTCCAATACACCCTCAGGTGAGTCACAGCTAAAGCTGTGCAATCATCAGGGGAGTAAGAGCTACCGGTATGCAGATTGCATTACTCTAGCTGTGACGGGAAGAGAAGCTGAACTAGCACTGGGGCTCTCTTTTAAAGAACATTACAGTAAGTAATCTAAACATCATGGTTTTTATGCAGGTGATGTCTACAGCTCCTTATAGACTTATGGAAAAAGCAGTAAGCCATTTACACAAGCAATAAACAAGATTTCTTGGGGTGTTCTTTACACATAGATCTAGCAGATAGAATCCCCCGAGTATTCATCTTCATACAATGAATTGATTTTTGAATATGCCAGCTTTAAGCATATCTGTCTGCAAATTGAAAAGGAAATTATATTTTATTAACATTCATTTACAAATGGCTTGTGTAGCAACCCTGTTATTTCAATTTTAATAATGAAAGGCCCGTTTTTCTTTAAATGTTTCATAAAGAGCAGTACTTAAAGAGACACTGTCACCTTGCTCATTCAGGGAAAGTGACAGTGACTTTGCTACTAAAATTCCCCTTGCCAGAGCCCCTTGACCTTCCTTCCTTGATCGCAGCTGGTGACAATACCCAGTGCATCTGGGTACTGGGGAGCATGTGGCCTCCTGCCATGTGAAACTTCTGTTACTCAATCACTAAGATTGAGCACTGTCCCATAAAAGAGGAAGTGATGTCACCACTCCCCCTAGCATCTGACACCAGTCAACACTGGAGATATTAATGCTGGCTTTAACAGAGGAATAATTGGTGCAGAAGTAGTAAGGTGAGTATCAATGGGTTGAGGGGGCGTCTATGCAAAGACCTTGTCACTTTGCCGTGAATGGGCAGGGTGGCAGTGTCTCTTTAAGGCCCCATTCACACTGAGCGGAAAATCCGGCCAATGATTTTCAATGGAGCTGTCTTAATGTACAGCTCCATGTCGCCCGTCACTCGTCACGGTTGCAAGTCGTGCCTGCAGGACCCTTTTTCCCGCGGATGTCGTGCGAATTTCCTTTTTTTAATGCAGACCGACGGTCGCTGGAACGTCGCCCAAACCGCTGCGTGGAAATCCGCTCGAGGTAAGTGTCGCTTAGTGTGAATGGGGCCTAAAGCAAACCTGTGCTCAGCACATGCAGGACGTGCAGAGGCAATGTGTTAGCTTTAAAGGATATGTGCATCAAAAAATAAAGTGCACTTATCCTATCCCATTCCCTGACCTGTAGTAGCCCTCCCTCCCTTTGCCCAGATGCATACTAAAGTTGATCTAGTTGTCATGGCCTTTGCTATTTGTTTGCATCCTGGCTCAGACATCTTCTGTGCGCTGGCTGCACTGAGTAGTAGAAGCTTCCCATAGACTTCTAAAAGATTGTCTCCTGAGAATCTTTGGCCTCAGGACATGTCCCCAAAGAAGTCTAAAGTATGCACGTGTGCAGGCCCAACTGGCACTCATAGGATTCTCGAGTTGGGAGGTAAACAGTGGAGACCGCACTTGACCAAAATGACAGATATTTTCTCTGCTCCTGGCAAGTGTATGGGAGGCCGGAGGAAAAGGTCAGTATCTGCTACTGGGGAGGAAGGGGGGCATTAAAACAAAAATGTTGCTTTGCACTGCATTGAATACTTTATGAGAATTGGGTTGTACTACTTCAATTTTGGTTTGCACACACTAGCAGGTTAAGCACATCAGACTGTTTCATCTTCATAACAAAATGCTTAACTGGTTTTATTTATTAGGATTTTATTTTACTTTAAAACTAATAATGATTTTTCCAGGCTTTGCTGTGATGGTCAAAGTTATCTCAATTCTGAAAGCTATAGTTGGAAACACATTGGATTTCATAGATAAACTCTTGCTAGCTGGAAGTATTATAGCTTATTTTTTTGGCAGCATACTTTGTGATTTAAAGAAAAAGGAATCAACACAAGACTGCATCATATTTCACGCTGGCTTTGGGGCTGTGAATTATTCTCTGCAATGCTAGCAGCCACTCAGTAGTGCTAATGGAACAAGTCAGTTAAGGACAATCAGCATTTGCTTTGTCTGATTAGCTTTTAAATGTAATTCAATACCCTGGCATAGTTCTGTCAATGGCAGAAACTGTATCATTTTAGCATATTAACTAAAATGGTTAATCTCTTTTTATTGAGGTATTATTGAGGTTTATAATAACACACACAGCTACTAAAGGACCAAGCAGCAAGCCAAAATCAAAAAGCCCAAAATACTGAAAAAAAAACCTAAACACCAAGCAGATATAATCAAAGGGCATATTAATAAAGCAGTGACTTTCACAAAACATTCTCCAGTAAGATTCACAAAACACATTCACCTAAAAGATTCAGTGAATGTTTGGTAAACAACACTGTTTTATTTATAAATATACTGTATATATATATTTATAAATCCTTTAGAAATGTTTAGTAATGACAATCTACAAACACATAATTCTAGATAATTGTCTGATTTGTATTCTTTGCATACCTTATTTCTCTTTTCTTTCCCAGTCTTCTGACCATGACCATGTTTACTAAGGGCAGATTACTGGCTCTCCTTTTATTCCTGAATTTCTGGCACATGTGACTAGACATGTGACTGGGACATGTGACCATGCACATCATCTCAGGGGAAAAAAATGCTTTTCCTTGAGATCTTATGAGATCACAGTTGATATTTCCCAGCAATGCTCTGCTGATGACAAGAAAATCCCAGCGTGCATTGTTTTGGCAAACTGAAGTGTAAGTATTTAAAAATCTGGGGACCGGGGGAGAGAATAAAGTTTTCTTTTTGTAGTGTTGTCTTGTAAGAGGTATTTAACCACTTGAGGATTCTGAACATAAGAAACGTATCCCAAAAAACATCAACAATGTTTTCAGGAGAAACCTCTACTACTACTAGTCCAACTCCCTCCCTTTGCCGCTGCAATTATTGACTGTCAAAATGGCAGTCTGGAATTGCTTTGTATTACACAGCAGGAGCGGCTGTCAAAATGCAGCTTCTCATGTGAAAGGGCACATTCACACTATAGTATTGAACTAAAGAGGACCTTTACCCATATCTTTAAAATAACAAGAGACACACCTTTAGAAATGTTTAGTAATGACAATCTACAAACACATAATTCTAGATAATTGTCTGATTTGTATTCTTTGCATACCTTATTTCTCTTTTCTTTCCCAGTCTTCTGACCATGACCATGTTTACTAAGGGCAGATTACTGGCTCTCCTTTTATTCCTGAATTTCTGGCACATGTGACTAGACATGTGACTGGGACATGTGACCATGCACATCATCTCAGGGGAAAAAAATGCTTTTCCTTGAGATCTTATGAGATCACAGTTGATATTTCCCAGCAATGCTCTGCTGATGACAAGAAAATCCCAGCGTGCATTGTTTTGGCAAACTGAAGTGTAAGTATTTAAAAATCACAGCATTTTACACCTGACATGTCATTGGTAGAATTTGATTTTTCAGTGTAAAGGTCCGCTTTCAGTGCACACTACTGTGTGTTTAGAGCATCCTGTCACACAGGGCACCTAGCATGGGGTACCATGCGCTAGGTGCATTGAGTTGCCATTCATTTCAATGCATTGCAGTGAAAAAATGAAGTGTGGTGCATACAATTACAAAAGTAATTGTATGTACTGGATAATGACAGTGTACAAAGGCTGTATGTCACTTCACATAACTGTGTGATCCTACATTGCGATTTAATCAGAACCTTTAAGTGATAGAATAGCTGCAGATCTGTTCCAAAAGGGGTACTGTAAATGTGATTACCAACAGAATAGTTTTTAAAGGTTTAAACCAAAAAAATAATTTATTAATTTTTTGGTTTATAATAATTCATGCAAGTTGTAGTGGTGCAACTCTTCACCATTTAGTCTTCCCCTTTACTTATCTAAGGGGTGCTAAGGCTCATTGAACACCCTCCCACTGTCTCCCCTTCACTGCTCCTTTCACCAGGTGTGGTGGTAATACCTATCCCAGCAATCTTTAGTCACACGTTGCCCTAACTATAGAAACAGAGTAGAACTCTGCTCAAGAATCCCACCAGCCAGCTAGGATAGTTGGGTTCTCACAGATCAGGTTACATAAGTCACAACCACTATTCCGAAAAAAAATAAAAATACCGTAAATGTACTTACATAGTCTATGTAGTTTAGCCACAATACATTGCTTTTATTTATTTCACTTTTTTATATGACTGTGTAAGGTTCAGCTTCAAAGAGAGAGCTTGTAATGTGCCAGTCTACATGCCAGAGTGTGTTTTAGGCTTCATGCCCATGTTTATTCATCAACTGTGAAGGAAACATACAGCATTTTCCCTCACAGGGATTTGATCCAGCGAAATACAAGAAAGAACATTCAGTCTTCTGGCTCTAAGGACAGTTTTCTTGCCACTGCCCAGGTTGCACCAATTGGAATGAGTGCTTGTCTGTTTATAGAACCAACAAAGCTGGGCACACACTTTGTGTTTCCTACTCTTAGATTCTTTATGGACCACAGCAGCCCTGGCCTGGGTACAACAACCCTGTTCAGTGGCGGACCTAGTGAACAAAGGGCCCTGGTGCAAGATTATCCCCCCCACAAACCCCCCTAACCCATATCCCCTGTAGCACCCACATAAAAAAAGTTGGAAAAATGGCATTGCTGTATAAAGTACAGCTGAGATTTGTAGTCCCCTATAGAGGGTGCTATTCTGCATTGCTGCAATGCAGAATGAGACCTGCTATATAGAACTACAAATACCAGCAGTACTTTATACAGCAATGCCATCATTTGGGCTACAAACACTAATGATTTTATTTATTAACTTACCTTCACCTCCTCTGGCTGTTTTCTGGTGGGGGAGGCTGCATAAAACCACCCCAGTGTGTGTCAGAGACAGCCCGCCTGTGTACTCAGGCGGCTGTTTGCTGGGTCCTCACGGTGGTAACCGGCCACCGGACACTAACGGGCCCCCCATCTCTGCCCCGGGGCTGTGCTTGAATAGATACTGGGCCCCCCCTGTAGGCTCAGGCCGCGCCACTGGCCCTGTCATGGACACCCATGGTTGTCCACTTTAATCACTGACCCATCAGCACTAGTTCCCCAGAGGAGCACTTCCTTATTCCAGTACAGTTTTACTACAAGCTTGGGTGGCATTGGAGCATATCTAAACCCAATAAAAATTGTGATATGTTGCAGCTTCTTAGTAGCAGCGTCTTTAGATGTGGTGGCCGAATATGTTTACACCCTGTCCAAAGATAACAGGAGCAAATACAAACCCAGGGTATACTAAGCAGGTAAACCTAGGGAGCAGGGCAAGACGATGGGGGGCTAAGGGACAAGGTGTCAGGGTACAGGCGGGTAACAGGACTCGGGTCTGGAAGTAGGTAACAGGACTAGGGTCTGGAAGTAGGTAACAGGACTCAGGACTGGAAGTAGGTAACAGGACTCGGGACTGGAAGTAGGTAACAGGACTCAGGACTGTGGACTCTGGATTCACACCAAACCATTCTCAGCATACTGCAGTCCTCTCTATACAGATAACAGTCTATAAATGTGACAATAAGGGCCCATTCACACCAGTTGCTGTGCGTTCCTCCGGCCACAATGTGATCGCCCGCATGGAATCGCAAGGCACATTGTGCCTGTGGTCCAGTCCGGTGCGATCAAAATGCTGCAAGCACTATTTTGATCGCACCTGACCACCCTTGCGATCCCGTGCGGGCGACCGCATTGTGGCAGAAGGGCGTGGCTGTGGTGCCATTCACTTCAATGGCCCGCCTCGCCCCCTCCTGCCCCACCAAAAAGTGAGCCAGTCGCAATGCGGGCAGTTCATTCTGGCCACAATCCAGCCATAACGCACTGAAACTTATGTGAACGAGCCCTAAAGCAAGCTGATTAAAGTGAACTGGATTCTGACAGTAGTAACCATTTGTATTATGGCATTATCACACGTGACAACTTCTGCAGAAGAGCTGCACTAGGGGGATTGGCAGGGAAGGAGTGATGTATGGGTTAACCCACTGCTTCCCAATGTGATTAGTACTGGCAACAGGTATAATATTAGGCCCGGTTCACACCTGGGCGTTTTGTAGCGCGTTCCTACGCTCTGCAAAACGCTCAAACAACGAAATCCCATTATTTCCTATAGGTATGGTTCATCGTGCGGGCGACCGCATTGTGGCAGAAGGGCGTGGCTGTGGTGCCATTCACTTCAATGGCCCGCCTCGCCCCCTCCTGCCCCACCAAAAAGTGAGCCAGTCGCAATGCGGGCAGTTCATTCTGGCCACAATCCAGCCATAACGCACTGAAACTAATGTGAACGAGCCCTAAAGCAAGCTGATTAAAGTGAACTGGATTCTGACAGTAGTAACCATTTGTATTATGGCATTATCACACGTGACAACTTCTGCAGAAGAGCTGCACTAGGGGGATTGGCAGGGAAGGAGTGATGTATGGGTTAACCCACTGCTTCCCAATGTGATTAGTACTGGCAACAGGTATAATATTAGGCCCGGTTCACACCTGGGCGTTTTGTAGCGCGTTCCTACGCTCTGCAAAACGCTCAAACAACGAAATCCCATTATTTCCTATAGGTATGGTTCACACCTGGGCGTATTACAGGCCGTACGAACGCGCTACAAAACACCCTACGCCCAAAGAAGTACAGGAGCTTCTTTGGGGCGTTTTTGTCGAGCGTTTCCATTGGGATACAGCCAAGTAGTCATTGGAAACGCGCGTTAGTCGCATGTTTTTACCGCGAATCGCGCAACAAACGCACAACACGAAACGCGCGACAAAAGCGCATATTCGATACGCCTAGGTGTGAACCCAGCCTTACACATTCCATCATGTAATGAATGGAATGTGTGCTGGAGAGGACTAGACAATACATCTACCTCTGATGGGTCGGGTTCCTCTAATGACTAGGCTCAGTGTATTGCTAATGCATCTAATGAGAGTCTCATCAGATGCATAAGCAATACACTGAGCTGGCCTACACATAGTTAATGTGGTCACAAACGTTGCCTGGGCTGGGCACCGATCAGGATGCAAACAAAGTGTCACAAAGTCAGCCTCGCCACTCACCCTCTATCCATCTTCCCCCGCTCCCCCCTCCTCTCAGCTGTTTCCCCGCCATCAGCAAAATCCCATCTCCCGTTCAGCCGCCTTCTGCCGTCAACCAGCACACCCACCACTGTTAACCCTTACCTGCCTTGGCAGCATGCTGATCGTCCCCAGGTCTCACATGTCTGTGATGTGAGGCTGGGTCAACATGTCAGCAGAAGCGCGGGACCTCCATGGCAGCCGAAGGGCTAAGAAAAATTTAAAGTGCCGGTAACGGAACTTGGTGTCTTGTGTCCGGGCGTCAGCTGACGTGACGCCCGGGCACACGACTCAAAAACCGGACTGTACAGGTGAATCCCGTACGGGTGGCAACCCTAGTTCCAGCACCACCAAGTGGTGGTCTGGTACCTAACAGTTCCTGGATTCCTGGAGACACCTGCAGGTGAGCACAGGAACTGCAGGGCTTAGCTCCAGCGCCACCTGGAGGCGCTCTGGATCCTAACACTCCCTATTCTTCTCATAGTGGCCATTTTTGCTAAGGGCAAATTAATCCATCTCGATTAACTTCCTGGAACTCTGGCACATGTGACTAGGACATGTGACCATGCACATTATCTCAGGGGAGGAAAATGCCTTTCCCTGAGATCTTGTGAGATTATGCAGTTTAGAGACGAGATTTCCCAGCAATGCTCTGCTGTTGTAACCTTCCTAGGTTGCATCACTTAGGCACAGGCTACATCACTAATGCCTATCAATATCAGGAACTGGATAAACAGTCATTCAAAGTAAAAGAAAAATATGTTTATTGATTTAATCAATGTAAGATGATTTCATATCAAAACGTAGAGCTAAATGTTGATGTGATGTTAGTGAAAGGGAGTAAACGTCTGCTTTAAGTAATGACAAAGTTATTGCCAAATTATTATTATACAGGATTTATATAGCGCCAACAGTTTGCGCAGCGCTTTACAATGTAAGGAACACATTACAATTACAATACAATTCAAGACAAGATGGTAAGGAGGGCCCTGCCCGTGAGGGCTTACAATCTAAATCAGTAGGCCCATAGCAGAAATTTTAAAATTGCTCTGGTCCCTAAAGCCTATAGAGCTGCGAGAGCTAAAGATTTACATACATTTTAAAGTTTATATATATTAACCTGACAAAGCTTCTTAATAATTCAACATGAATACAAATACTGTAGATAGTGCCATTGTGGAATCTGTTTCAGTAGTTTGCAGCTGGTAAGGATGGTCATTTTTAGAATGTATGTCATGCCTTTAATTTAACTTCACAGCCTTGAAATGAAAGGCCCATCTAGCCTATGAACCGAAAAGCTTTCCTCTTTTAACATGTTCTTCAAATGAGAATAAAACATTGCTCTTCTTGGGTATAAAGCAAAGAAAGCACCAATTCAAAAGAATCGGATATTTTAATTGGATTTGTATGAGGCTTTTTAGTATATACTGTGACAATGTGACAAGCTGTCCTGGTAAACAAAGCAGTGAGTCAGGCATCGATGTGTATTCAGGTAGAAAGAAGATGCAGGCATGTTGCCCATATCCAATCACAGCGCTGCTGTTTTTGTGCTTTGCTTGACTAGCTATTATAAGCTGACTAAATGGTCTGAAGAGCAGAATGCATGAGAGTGCACATTTCAATAGTAAAACAGAAGACATTCATAAAAGTAGAACAAAGCTAAACATAGCTCAGGAATTGCTGCAGAACAGCCTAAGGTTTCTCCAAGTTAAAATTATAAATATATCTGACAGCATGTAAAATATCATACAGGTACTATATAATGCTATATATTCTTCTTAAACTTCAATAGTGTTAAGTATATTTGTAGATCGACATATAGTAATTCACTTTGTTCAAAAAGAAAAACGTATATCTCCAAAGAAAAGTAAAAAAAAAAAAAGCAAAGGCTATGTAAAGGCAATGTAATTTACTAACTGGTAGCTTATAAAAGAAAGTCATCTCTCATGCTTGCCATGTCATGTGATTTACCATTTAATTCATTCCTTTTCAGATTTCGGAAATGATCATTAGATGCAGTAAAAACAGTACATTTGCCGAAATAAATCCAGTCACTTTTAATATTGAAAGTTTGCAGGAAAAAGTAAATTAAAAATGAAAAATAGAGTGTTTCAGTCCCAGTCAGGTACTCCAGACACTAACTAGTCAGCCTTAAAATTATCAGTATTTCCCAACCCATCCAGATGCTTATATCTTCAATTTATTCCTATAACATCTGTTAGCGAACAAAATGGTAACAAAAAATGAATAATAATTGCTGGATTTGTTCAGAATGCAAAAACACTCTTCTGATCAATTGATGGGATTGATATGTGTATGACCAGCATAAGAACCTTTATTATAAAATACTTGTAAGGCTAGCATCACAGATCAACATTGCAGAAACATAGCCAGAGAAACGAATTACTACTGGCATCTATGGCAAGCCATACACCAACATCAAATCAAAAATGTTTGATTCCCCCAGCCACGTTAATTCTCCCCCTGCCAGTCTATTGTATTCTGAAAGCAGCAGGTGTGCTGCTGTCAGAATGCCACAACAGTGACTGAGGCTGATTGGTTGACTGAAAAATCGACTCATGTCAAAGGGTGGGGCACCGAAGGATCCACACACTGCTGGACTTGGCCGAAATGCGCACAGTGTGTGGCCAGTTTAACCCTGTAAAATCCCTCTATTTCCCTGTGATAACTACCTGTAAACACTAGAAACAAAATGAGAACCTCTTAAATAATGATCTGTAACCTCTGGCAATCAGCTTGATATAAGTGCATGGCAATATGTCCTAAAATACATATGACAGATGACGTCTTCTGGCAAGTGTAACATTGTAACAAGTGACATCTGTAGTACTCTGACGTATTAAGATGTAATGACATGCTGACAGGCTGAGGTTAAGAAGTGTTCAAAGAATATGGCAGGCATGTTTATACATAATTTACTAATTTTGTTAGTAAGAAATGTGGCATGAAAAAAGTATTTGCCACCACTTAATCAAGCTGCCACCAGCAGCTTGGGCTTTTGTGTCTCTTTTCACAAAGCCAGACCTGCCCTGTGCCCTTTAGAAGTTCCTAAAACATAATTTACTAGATTTATAGGCTATGGGATCCTATACACATTTATAAATCTCAGTCTGATATGTTAGATCTTATATTGTTCTATAGTTTTTTTTTTTGTTTTTTTTTTAGAAATTCTTTATTTAGGTCAGGTTAACAGATTATTTGTTGTATACAGAAAAACGGAAACTGTGCCCGTGGGGACTCGCAGGTCCGGGCGCTTATGGTATACATGCATCAAAGCACCATCAAGAAGGTAGCATACATGGTATATTGAAGCATGAGAGAACCCCATTGGCATCAATGCAACGCATTTGAGGGGAGGGTATCCTCTCGTGACCCCGGCCTGAGTGTGGGGGGTGCAGTCATGGGATGTTGCTGAAGTTACCATGTTGACGGGTGGAGAGCCAGAGGGTGGAGAGCACAGGACAAGACAAGAGAAGGGGAGGGGGTAGGGGGGGCAGAAGTGGAGGAGGATGGGTAGGTCGCTACATGTCATCGCCATAAGTTAGGAATCATCTCTCGGGCGGGATGCGTCTGTGGACGGCGGGCCTAGGGTGCGGTGCACTCTGTCCAGCAGGATGGAATCAGGGGTTGCACTGGGGAGCAGTGTGCCAAATATCGCTTGGACCGTGGAGCGGAGATCCGCTGGGTTTGTTGCCTCCGGCAGGCCTCGAACTCTTACGTTCTGGCGTCGGTTGCGGTCTTCGAGATCTTCCATGCGTAGTTGGAGGGCCGCAATATGCGGTGAGGTCACCGGGTGCGCCTGCTCCAAGGCCTGGACCCTGGTTTCCAGAGCCGCGCACGTGTTGGATACAGCGGACACATCCGTGGAGACCGCCTGGATCTCCTGTCGTACCTTGCTCAAGTCTCTCTGCAGGGCCGCCTCCACTCTGGTGACCATTGCCGCGAAATCCTCCTTGGTTGGTAGATAGTTCAACAGGGCCCGGAACTCCTGCGGGACGTCAGACAGCTGCTTGTGGGACGGGTACGAGTCCGCGTCAGTGGAGTCGGAGTCGTATGAGTGCGCCCCAGAGCGGGGTTCCCGGGGAGCAGGAGATCGGGAACGGGCATTGCCTCGTGGCGTGCGTAGGAGACGGGGCTCGGAGGCCATGATGGATTGGTCTCGGCCACGAGGTTGGTTACGTGTGGAGGTGAAAAATTCTTGCATCGAGGGGGTATTCCGTTGGGAAGCAGGCTTGTCCTCTTTGCTGCGTTTGGACATTGTTTGGGGTCCAAACCGGTGGGGTATAAGTCGGTATAAGTAGCGTATAAGTAGTAAAACCCACGGAGCTCACTGAGGTTGCTGCTTACTCCGCCATGAGCAGGACACGCCCCCCCCTATGGTTTTGTTTGATATAAATGCGTTATTACAACTTTACTGAAGCTCCATAATTCAGCATTGCTGTACGGAATTATTAATTCTTTCATTCTCCAAACAAACAGATACAACATGCAAGTTACATTGGATTGCACTAAAGTAATGCATTTAAGGGCTCATTCTCACTATTGTGTTACGATATGTTTTCTAACAGATAGTAATGCAAGGGCAATGAAAACTGAATGGGTGTGAATGGGACAGTTTACACCAGTTCATTGCTGTCCATTGCACCGAAAATAAATGTTGAGCATGCTCTACTTTTTTTCAGTGCACGGTGGAAAAAATACAACACAACGCAATACAACACAATGCATTGCAAGCTTTACACTGAAGTATGTCCACTCTGGACATGTCACTTCACACAAAGCTTGTCCAAAAAAAAGAAAAAAGGCCAAAAAAAGTGACAGAACGCAACAGATTGACCGAGAATAGGAAGGTACAGTCATAGGTCTACAGGCCCTCTGTGGACCTGCGAGTACCTTCCGATTTTGGTTTATATGGGCCCTAAGAAAAGCACTGTAAGGGGATGCTACCAAGTAAGCAACTGCTTTGTTTAGGAATACTTTAAAATATGACCACAACACTTTCCTGTAATAAGATAAATCTCATATCATTGGCTTTTTATGTACACTCCAATATTTTTCTAGTTCCAGTTTAAGATAAATGTTTTCAAATTAAAGCTGTGTTTTACCATCTTGTGGTTGCTGGAGGTGATATGTGTAACTGATGTCTGCTAGTAGCACACCAAACAGTAGTATAGCTATTTTACATAATGGAATTCTTGTTTGTTATATATATACTTCACTTACTTTTTAATAATAAATGGTCTTACTTACTATATGAGGCCAGTGTGCTCTGTTTTTTGCTGTATTTATTCCTCTAAAGCCACATTTGAGTTTGACATGTCTGCTCTAGATTTGACAGACATTTTGAAAAGTGGATTTAATTTTAGAGAGCTGGTGTGCAGAAATAAAAGATCCATCAACATACTTAAAAAGCGTTATCATATCATATATTATTTCGAAATAACAGTACATTTAAAAAGATTTAGGTATTTTAAAATGATTGATGGTTCATCCATTCCAGATTGCTAAAATAAGAAAACTAATCTAGAATGTCTAAAAAAAATAGAAAGATAATATGGTAAATAACTTGTCTTGCAGTGTCCAGCGACGGATTTCATAATCATCTTATACTGTGGGCTAGGGCAGGTGCGCTCTGAAGGACTGCAAGCAGCCATCTTTATATCATATTTCTGACTGTCAGTAACATATTTTGTGTCTAATAAAAGGTTCCAGTGCATTCTGGCCTAGTCCTCATTGCTGCTATCCCTGCACAATCTGCATGTTTTGCTGCTTTTATTGTGTGCGTTTTTCTTAGATTTCACTTACTCTGGATATGTATACCTACAACCAAACTAGGCAACATTTTGCCTCACTTTTCTAGTTATTTGTTCTAGGTGTACTGATACTCAGCCTTGGCATGCTTTGTGTGGCTATGACTTTTCATTTAAGTGTGACTAAAGGCTAGTCAGTCAAATAAGGATATGAAGGTGGTATCACTGGACAGATGGCCTGGGGGCAGGTAGTATAAATATGTAGAGTTCCATTTATTGGCTGCTAAAAACAGTTTTGACAGTACTGATCACAGGTTTTAGTGAAAGGTATGAAAAAGGAGCATTTGTGAGTTACAAGGTGTTATATTTTGTTCAGCTCCCACCCCACACATTTCAGTGAACCATGTGTTCATTGTTGGTTCACGGTTTAATAGTTGGAAGGTAAACAAAACTCTGATCAAACAGAACATAGAGACAGACAGAGCACTATGTACACAAACCTTTGTAAAGTGATACATGCTGACATGGACACCTGTGGGCTGTTAAGAAAGAGAAAACAAGCAAAAGTTGGTGCTACTGTCCATAACCGTCAATTAAGTATACTTTTTCTCTCAAGAGACGTATAATTTTGTTTTTCTGGGACATGGATATTCATTATTTGTACTTCACCCACCTAGAGTTTCCTTCTTCACTCTAGACGCCCTAGGCATACTAAACAAGATACCCTCCTGTATCTGCACATTTTTATTTTTAAGTTTGATCATTCTCTGAAAATGGTAACAATTATTTCTCCTGCTGATTACTGAACTTGCACAGTTTCTTGGTCTCAGATTATCACTGACAGCTTCTTTCTGAGTATCATAAAATAAATCTATTCTATGAAGTCTGGATGCAATGGATTATAATTACAATAATTATACATATTCCCTCCAGATTTTACATTCACTACCCATATCAGGATTGTACTATACATTGTTTATCAGGCTCAACTGGTATTGGCAGCGGTAAACCATGCATGAGAACATGCATGAAAAACATAGCATCAATGCAGGAGGGCTTTGTATAGCAAGTTCATAGCATAAAATAAAACAACACCTGCAAAGCCTCTGGGCTACAGGACTCAATCAGCTTCTACCTCAGCCAGGGTGTCAGGGTTTGAAAACTCGCACCTCGAAAGTAGTCAGTGCTCCGCACTTCCAGTTCCAAACACACCCCAGGAAAGATCAATGGATGTTTACTAATCTTCCACCACACTCCATCCTGACACCCACCATGGAGTAGGGAAAAAACAAATGCAGCCACCACATCTAAGGATGGTTAAGCTGCAATATGTTGTATTTTTTCGGGTTTAGATCTGCTTTTCCACAGCAGAGAAAATCAGATCTTCTGTCCTACCAGACAGGGCTGTGCTGTGTGATATAGCTGTGTAAATCTCACAACTGAATGGACAGAAATACATATCCTTTGGCAGATAAAAAAGCTCTCATATATGTGTTTCATCTGTGTATGTAGCTGTTTGCCTGGAGTTCAGCTTTACCCTTAACCAGTACATGTTTCCTTTACGTGAAGTGTTAGTTTCTGTACTGTAATGTTTTTCTTTGGTCTTGGTATTTTTTATATTAAGCTTAACTGACTGAACACCACTTGCTGCCTTTAGATTTTTCATATCCTGCTTAGATTTGGAACAGTTGAGCTTTCTGCTCATTTAAACCCTTTGTCAGAAACATGAACCTGAAATTGTTAGCTGCATACGTTCCTTCCATGTGGCCAAGCTTTTAGAAACCATGCATCTGTCAAAATCCATTGGAGGTACAAGCTTAGTGCTTGAGGCTATCTGTATAATAGTCTCTTTGTTTCATCATATAATATTTATATTCCTTTTTGAAGGTGAAGGCGCCAAATTGTGGCATTTAACCAGTTGACATCCGCGGTGTTAAACCCCCTTCCCATCCAGGCCATTTTTCAGTATTCAGCGCTGCGGTACTTTGACTGACATTTATTCAGTCATGCAGCGCTGTACTGAAATGAATTTTATACCCTTTTTTGGGGACAGATAAAGCTTTCTTTTGGTGGTATCTATGGACCCGCTGATCGCCTATATGTGAAACACCCGGTACCGGGTGTTCGCATTGGACGGGTCTTTTCTGCCCGTGCGTGCCCGCTAGGGGGCGCGCGCGAGCAGAAAAAAAATGCCGTCTGGCGACGGCAAACCCGCCAATGCAGCAGTGCCGTCCGTCCGTTTTTCTACTACGAGCGGACGGCAAGAGGTTAAACTAGTGCAATTCTATCATGGTTTTTATGATTTCCTAAGAAAAGTAATACATATACTTTAAGAGTGTACAACTGGTTAAGTTTTCATTTGTGTAACATCTGAACTGCTAGATTTCGTATTACACACATTATGGATGTAGACTCTCCAGGGTGACCAATGATGTGTTAAGGTGCCCATACACCTTGCGATTATCGTACGATAATTGCGGGAAATCCCGCGATCGTACAAAAATCGGAAGATGTATGGAGGGCGTGTGACCGTTCTACTGTATGGTCGCACATCTTTTCTCTAAAGAGCATGTTTGAAAGCCCGCCGAGAATCGTACGATTGTCGGCGGATTTGTGGCATGCTCGGGAGACAAATGCCGAATGGGCCGGTGTGCACAAGTACACACTGCCCGTTCAGCATTGCAGTCATCGGAAGCCCGCCCCTCAGGGGGTGGGCTTTCGATGATCGTAAGCACGATCTGCCTGTCCAAGATGGGCAGACCGTACAAGCTTTTAATTAGCTTACAACCATCGCAAGACAAAATCCATCTGAAGCATATTTAAAATCTGATATTTTCCTTTTATGTGACTGTTGTGTCATCACATGATCTGTAGCGATGGACACCCATCTGTAACATTTTGGTATCCATTACTTTGACTATTGACATAGCCTAGAACTGACTGGGTGCAGTGTTACTTTTAAACCTTAGGGGGATTTCACAAAATAAGATGTGTGACATATTTGACTTATTGCACACATCTTTAAATTTGAACTTCCTTTTAATATTTTATTGATTTGTTTGCAAAATAAATATACTGTTGGATATCAAAATATTTACCAGTTTACTACAAAATTAAACTACAATTTAAAAAATAAAGTATAACCATGACTCCTCAGAGAGAAACATGTCATTGTGCTGACCTGAAAAATATGTATTTGTTTATACCTCATTAGTGCCTTCTTGACATTTTCTGACATCAAGGGCAGAACATTCTGTCTGAATAAAATACTATACAAAAAGTTTTCTCTCTATGGCTATATATGATAATTAGTTGACTTCTGCTTTTAAAGTTCTGACTGGCTTGGCTAGAACTGTAGCAAGTGAGATACATTATTTGCCCAACAAAGCTCTGTGTTGGTCAACACCTAGCGTTAAGCAACAACCAGAGTAAGGCTACAGATGGTCGGAAGGCAGAAAATGTATTTGCTACTCAACAAGACTGTATTTAGTGTAATGGCACTGGTGGGCAGTGGGTAGGCCATCAAGGTTAGAATGAGAGGCACCAAGCTTCAAAATGTATACAGGTACAGATGGACACCAGCGCACCAGCACTGGGATCCTGGAGATGGTAATATTCACTGCAGAAAAAAGCACTGCCCTACATATCCGGGTACATAATTTTAGAGGAGAACGTATCTGCTTCTGACTCGTGACACCAGACTCTGCCCTAGGGTGACACAAGTCAGAATAGAGAAGCAGACCTACTAGTGAGTGTGAAGACCGCAGTGCTTGAGGTTTTAATAAAGTAACCTTGTATCTGCTCAGTGTGCACTATGGCATGTTTCTTTTCTCATGTATACCAAATGTGAGGAGCTATGGTTATAGCGTTTCCATGGGGGTCTGAATAAGGCTGCAGTGGATGTTCATGAAGATCAGTATCTGAGTGTTGATCCCACCCAAGGTTATAAGGGAGCAGCTTGTGAAACCAGAGACTGGGTCTAATTGGAAGCGATGGTTTCAGCGTCTCCGTGGAGGTCTGAATAATTGCAGAGCGGGCGATCGTGAGGACTAGTGCCTGAGTGGGTTTCCACCCGAGTTTAAACAGGGACAGCTTGAGAGACCTGAGCAACGAGTCTCATTGTAAAGTGAGGAGCCATTGCTGTGGGGTGGTGGAATTCACTGGTGAAAGATATGCTGATCACGGATTTTGAGTCTTTTCTGACTTCACAAAGGTGTTCGGATTGAGCGGAAAGAGACCAGCTACTAAAGTATACTGTCACAGTTGGTGTGTTTTTTGGGATTATCACATATGGACACTTTAGTTTGTATGAAGTAAGGGTGGTTGATTTGTACAATATTTGTATTTTGTTTATACACGTTCATTGTTCATTGTTGCTTGATCCAAGAGGCACAGTAATGCATGATATTTTTTTGTTCATTATTAAGTGTTTATTATCACTCAGCTTTTCACTTTGTTAAATATATATTTGGTATGGTGCTGTACACAGAGATTGTGATAATATCACAGTGTTAATCATTTATTTTGTATTAAGATTGTAAGCGTAACCCATTATTTGTTATTGTGTTGCAGGGTAGCTGTATCTACTTTTCAGTGTCACAGCTTATAGCACAGGGGCGTGGGATATTTGGTTTTGAGAGTTGTAATAGAATGGGAATTTTTATTTTCTTCTGAAAGTTTCCCTTGCACATAGGCAGGTACGCCTTTCTGATTGTATTCCATGGATCCCCAACTTTACACTGTGATGAATTGAGTCTCCTAAACACAAAATACAGAGATGATATAACATGATTCTGTCATACATGGGAATGGCTGTGAGCTCCAATGGACAGGCTATGTGAGAGATGCAGATTGATACCAGCAAGTTTGGTTTCATATGCTTAAATTAATTTAGTAAATGTATTTGCTGTCTTTCTCAGAATAATTTCAGTATTCAGATACTTGCTTTGATTGTCACATGAATGCCAGTTACAGTAAAGGTGTAAATTAAATTGTCAGGAATAGATAGACAAGTGCAACAATGTGCAACCTACAGAACAGTCAAGAAAAAAACAGTCTCAAGTCCTACAAACAAAAGAGATGTTCGATGGCAGTAAATGTCTGTCTTATAACTATGTCTAGACATTGTTTTGAGTATTTCATAATATATTTCTTATGGTCTGCTGGTATTTGAGGATATCTAACAGCGTGGCTGGATTGACTTCTGAAAAATAGATTTTGCCAGTGTTAAAATAGCTGGAATGTGTGACATTTAGAGGTGAAATACATGTACTCAAGATATTATGAACACTTTTGTGGCCAAGGAAACAGATAATTTGAAACGGCAGGAATCATTATAAACAGTATCGTGTTGGGAAAAACAACGAATACTCTTGTGTGTCTAGACTCCTGCAGACTTTCATTGTACTGTATTATATTGTCAAATTATTTTCTTTCAGTTTACATTTACTCGAAGTTACAAAAATGACCTTTTTGGTGGTAAAAAGGTAAAGGACTGGCCTAAAACTACTACTTTGGAAGATATACCTTCCTCCCTTAATTTCAGAAGACACAGGGGCATAATTATAAAGCAGTACATTTCCCAAACATTCATTGCAGGTGAATATTGCAGGTGCATGTGTTTTAAATAAGAGTAATTGATTTACCACCATTCTAGTGAAAGTCACATTTAATGCTATAGTATGCCCCATAATATTGGAGGGAAGTGCTTAATACCCAAACATTAACTGGTAATGTTAGCTAATTTTCCATTATAACTTGCAGAGACATCATTTTGTATATGTTTTTTGCTGGCATAGATAGAATCATTTAAATGAGGTAACTGGTGATAACCCCTCCCTACTTAAAACAAAATATATAAAATACCAACTTACATGGCACCTAGCAATGTGGGAAGTTCTAATGCCATAGATTGCAAGTCCAAGGCCTACCTTTTAACCTAAGGTCATATACTTTCAAAGTTTTGTACATAGTGGGAAAGGTTTTGATATCGGGCAAGATTTTTACCACTGCCTAAAGCTGGCTATGCACTAGTAGAATTTAGTTAAACAATGCTTGTTTTGAAATTGATAGCTCAATTTTCTAATAGTGGGGTCTAATTTAGTTTTTTTTTCAAACATAGTAACAAGGAATTTGGAAGGAGTACGATGGAAATTTTTCTCGCTTCTTGTCTGAACTAGCAAAATTCTAACCATGCATGTGATTTTTTCATGGGAAAAAATGCTGGGCACAAAAAAACCTGCTAAATACATCTGGGATTTCATTCAAATAGCAGGTCTTGATGACATTTTAAGGGCTTTTAAACTAAATTACTTGACTCAATGGTGGTGTGATCAAATGACGAACAATTTTCAACGAATATTTAAAAGAAATTCAAACAGTGTATGGCAGTGTTTGGCCAGCATAAGTCTCCAGAAGGGGTTATGTTTGTAAGGAATTGTTGGGTCCTGACTGACCTCACTCTTTATCATTCTTCATCTATTCTCCATCTCTCTGAATGCTTCTCCCTTATTCATGCCCCTTCTTTGTAACCCTGTTTACCTTCCTGAACCCCTTGGCAGTAGTGTCTTCCAAAAAATACTTTAATATTTTCTATTTTTATATTCTATAATTGCTGAAGACAAAAAAGCTTTTTTTCAGTTTGTGTTTTTAAAACAACCTATGATGCACTTTGTTTATGGAAATGAATCATTTTGCTTAAGCAGATGTTAATTTTCACAGTGTTAAATTTGCTGAGCATGTCCCTACTCCCTTTTTCAACTGTGGCTTTGGACTGGCCATGGCAGAGTACAACCTTCATATTAGAGATACTTGACCTTACCAGAGTGTCAAAGGAAACCCAAGCAACCAGAAAATATACAGTCATGAAGATGGTATTCCATACTGGAATTCAACTGAGAACCCTAGCACTGTAAAAGACCTATCCACTTAGACACTTTGCTGCCCAGCTAAATTATTTAAAGTGTAGGCCCAGCTAAAACATATTTCTTATTTTACAAAAGTCGGGAAGGGTTAAAACACCCATCAGGTTTTTACTGCTATCTGGGGCTCAGTTTGAGAGATTTATCCTCACTTTCTGTCCTGTTGACAACATTTTATCAGACATGAGGTAGAAGTAAATCCCCAAAAGCAACATGGAGAGAAATACAAATGCTTTCCTTCAGTAGAGTAAGGGTAAGGCTGGGACTCCTATCCATTTTTATATTTCTTCCTGTGTCCCTGTTTAGGATTCTTACTCACTTCCTGTCTGGAAAATAAATCTCTTTAATGGAGCCCCAGACAGCAGTAAAAACCCAGCAGGAGTTCTAATCCTTCCACAGTCTATCCAAAACTAGGGGGAAAAAAGTTTTGGGGTCAACATACTCTTTAATGGTGGATGTGTAATATTACCCATAAATCTCCCCGCATCTAGTGGCCTCTTACATTTTGCACTTTGGAAATACTTTTGCCTTCATTCCTGTAGCTCACTGAGTGATCGGTTTTCTTCACAACGCATACAAAAGCAGTATGACAGCCTTGAGATTCCTACATCACAAGAGAAATTCAGAAATTGGAAAAAAAATACAGAATTCCTGCTACAACAAGAAAAACAACAATGTACAACATTGTTTTAAAATCGTTAGAAACTTTTTTTTTGTTTTATTCGTATTTCTACTTTTAAAACAGTTGTGATGTCCTTAACTGCCCAAATCGTTAGGTAAGAATCAATCCACCTAAAGCCCCAGATGAGTGCAGCATAATGCATAATCCCACCCCAGCCTAACCACTGAACTAATGTTAGAGATGGTTTGGTATTCCTGCAGTTTTACACTACCATATTATATGTGGAATTTTTTCAGCTTATGCTACAATTAGGGGTTCCATGTCTGCCAGTCATATTGTTCAAGCCTTCTGCAGAGGAACAGATTAACAGCATGTACATTTTTAAAATCCAATAGTTTTTGCAATTTACCTTGATTACACTGACTGTCTGAGACTGACGGGTGCGGAGGAAGGGGTTACTGCATCCCATGCTATAAAGAAACTCTACAGGATACAAAGAATATGACACCTCCCAGGATTTTTATATTATAATATTTGGTGGGCAATGGAAGAACATGCGTTTAAACGCACAAAAACACTCACGAAAATGTGCAACATGCTTCTGCCGTGCGTTTTTGGGCATTTCCATTAAAGTCTATGGGGCAAAAACATGCTTTTAACTGCCCAAAGAAGCTCATGTACCTTTTCAGGCATTTGGGGTTTTCCTGCTGGCGTTTTTCTGCTCAGGCATGAACAAGGGCCATTGAAAATCATGGCATTTCCTGTGTTGGGCATTTGAAATCGCTTTTCCACCTGCTCAAAAACATCTAGGTGTTAACCAGGCCTTAAAATTATTTTTATAATGAACTAAAAAAAGCATAAATACTGTCTGGTGCTGCTACATAGTTTTTATTTCTTCTGAGCCTTTAGTTCTACTGTAAGTGTCAATATCTTTGTAAGTGAAAGACATTTATAATTTGCATTTGCCTTTCATGTTTTTTTAAAGTCTGTTACAAAGATAAACCATTGTAACAAAAGTGCTGCTTTACAGTGATTATTAGTCTCTGTAATTTTCTGTGACTTTTCTTTCTATGACTTTAGAAATAAAAACAATTTCTGATCTGAACCAGTGTTTATTCCTTGCATCTGTTCTTTGATTTTAAGAAACAATAGAACTAATTGTGGACATAAATAGATGTTCTGGATAAAACAGCAAGCTTTATGAGAGCACAAAGCAAAGTTCTTTGAGTCTCCATGTGTCTTTCACACACTAGTAATTTAGTAGCTTCACGTCATTAGCGATCAGGAAAAGCTGACAGCAGTAACTGCAGTAAGCAACATCTTCACAATTCATATAAACTGACAAAAAGACAAACCATGTACAGTAGGCTGATTTTGAAGGCCGAAAGGCAGCCTTATGGTATAGAACAGGGTTTTTCAAATTAATGTAAAGCTGTCTATATGCTATGCACAAAACTTATGTTTGTTGTAGTTACATCAGATTGGCCCAAGATCCTCAAACTAGTCAAAAACTGAAGATTATGTGCGGATTGAAGTTAATGATCAGTATATACAGCACATAATATTTCATCAGATGATTATCTTCTATCTGAGAAAGCCATGTCATAATGGCTGTGTTTTATGTTTGCATAAAGTCATGTGTATATACTCCTAATTGGCCCTGTGGATCAAATATTGCCACAAATGAATACAGCGTTGGTTTGTGGAGCAAGCTTTTTCTATGTTCTTTCTTTCATTGGGTGGCCAATTATAAGCACTATGCTGTAAATGGTTACATGAGTTGTCCTGTGTGACAGTGATAGTATATACACACCATTTAGATATAGAAGTGTGAAAACCTTACTTGAATGTGGTGCAAATAATTGGAAGAAGAACCTGGTATTACATGGGAAAAACATCTGGAGAACAATGACATTTTGATCATTTATCCACTGTTTATTTCTAAACAATGATGTGGTTTCCTTGGTATACAGCTAAAGATGGACATATCAATTTAATTATGATGTGCCAGAAGTTCACTTAATCTAGTTTTGTGTATTATTCAAAGGCCTGCTCACTGGAAGCAAATATTTAAAGTGGTGCTTTTAGACCCCTTATTGGTTCACATGCTTTTTCTCACTTTGGTTTGAATATACGGTATACTGCTTTGTGAATGTACTGCCAAGTGGCAATTAACTCGTTTTTTTAAGACTGAGTTGGTGAATTACTGCATTGGTGTGCTGCATCCACTTTACACTATTTTTCTTATTTGTACTCATACTGATGTTGTATCTGAGCTTTCCCACAGCATACTGTGTGGATCAGTTCACCCTGCAAGTCGGTATCTTTAGTGAACATTCATTTGCCACATGATGGCCGACTCAAGGCTGAATCTTATTAATTGTCTCACATCTCTTGATTGTTTTATGATAGTTGAAAGTTGCACGTACAGTGGAACTAAGGGCTTTTGTAACCTTCCAAATACCAGAGCTGGCATTCTCATTCCTTGAAGTATATTAAATAGTTTTACCTCTCTCTACAGCAGTCCAAGTAAAACAAATGTGTGTAGTACAGGCAAGTATGTATGCAAGTGTGCATGAGCACCCATAGAATATAATGTACCATGACACGTGTGGGAAGATAGAATACAAAGGCAGAGCTGCAGGTTACAAACACTGTATCCTTTCGGACAGGCTGTGGCAGCATTCTTATAATGTGCATCTGAAGTCTGCTAGTATATTTAATGTTTTGTTGGGCAGGGTTTTGTCATTAGGGACTGTAAAGGTTTTGTAATTTTCCACCAAATGAACAAACTTAACATGTCTGCTTTTCCATCTTAAAGTTGAACTCTGGGGCATCCCCCTCTCCTCAAAATCGCTTATTGTATAGCTTATCACTGGGTTAGTAAAAATAAATCCCAAAATTCTCATGCTAATCCACAGTCACGTAACAATTATCGAGTCTTCAATCTTATTCATTAAGTCCTTAGGGTGTCCATGCATTACCAGGGTGACTATTTGCTGTCCTACAGTCAGGGCACTTAGGATGCTGAAGTTTAAAGTGGAGAAATGATATCTGCAAAAAAATAACCCTGTACGTGGCAGCAGTAATCATGATAGTTGTGGACTCAGATAAAGTATTGAAACTGAAAGGATGGGAAGAGATAATGTTGCCAAAGATGAACGTTAAAGGATTCCTGACACATACTGAAATCTTTTTAACAAACTCCATTTTGCTGTGAGTTTGAGAACTGACTGGTTAAGACATGGTAATATATACAGCAATTTTTCAGAAAAGAGAAATGTATGAAACTACAAAAAAGTTTGCCTTGATCCTTGCAATGTTGTGCACCTGCAGAAGATTTTTCTTAGCAAAAGTGAAGTTTCTTTTCAAATGGTGTAGAAGAATATATTTTAAGTAACTATGGATTTTGAGTTAGTATTTCCATGTTTATATTTTCACATTTTTCAAGTGTGCTCTTTCATATTCTTGTTATGATATGTAGATTTGTAGATTAGAAACACGAGGGAGCTTTCAGTGGCTTAAGTAGGGTATACACTGTTACAGTTTTTCGTTCAACCTGTGGGCTGAAAAAAAAAATATCAGTTTCCTCCATCCATGCTGTTTAGTGTGGATGGATGTTTCTACATCATTGTGATAGAGGCCATCGGCCGCCGTCAAAATACCCGAACGGTGCATGCAGCTGTTTGGCTACAAGTACCGTTCAGTCGAAAATTTTGAATCTGGCTCTTTTAATCTTCTAATTGAGGGATGCCGGGCGGAAGGATGTTGACCGGGGAACCCACTGTACAAATTTCGAATAGTTAATCAAGAACCAGCCAAAAATCACAGTGTATGGCGGGCTTCAGTACAATCACTTCCTGTGCATTGTTTTCAATGAGTAGAGTGACTTATACTTGCATTGCAAGAAAGAACAACTGTAAGGCCTGGTCCACACCTGGGCGTTTTACAATGCGTTCCTACGCGCTGTAAAACGCTCAACATGTGAAAACCAATAATTACCTATGGGCATGGTTTCCACGTATTTTTCCCACGTTTTTCAGCGTGTAGGAACGCGCTGAAAAATGCCTTACGCCCAAAGAAGCACAGGAGCTTCTTTGGGACGTATTTGCCGCGCGTATCCATTAGGATACAGCCGCATAGTGCTCGGAAACGCGAGTTTGTCGCGTGTTTCTTTGACTGCAAATCGCGATAAAAATGCGCAGCACGAAATGGGCGGCTAACACGCTTATTCCATACTCCCAGGTGTGAACCCAGCCTTGAGCACAACTATAAAAGCAGGAAGTAGATCCTGAATAAGTAATAAGTGAATTTGACTTAGTCCATGTACATATATGATTACAAATTTTACACTCTTTAAAGCATTCACACAATTTGAAAAAGTAAATTATCCATTTTGAGGCTGTCTGATATCCTTTCCAAATTCCATCTGTGCCCTGCCTGCTGCAGGCTTTCACTGAAGCAAGCAGAATGGAACTCGGTGGTGCTGTCTGTATGGTTCATTGAACTCTATGGTGCTGCACTTCTGAAATATACATATGCATTTTGAAAACGGAGGCAAATTAATGGGATGTATGCCATTGCTGACTTCCAATTCTGCAAATGCTAGCTACCTGTCTGTCATGATGCCTTCTGTCTTCTATGCCTTGAGTCACTAACCCAGAACGCGTATGCAAATAAGATTTGACTTTCCTAATATGCAGACTTGTGCCTGTATCTCATTGCGTGCCAGCATAACAGCTAGGCAACTGGCATTTTTAACTGAAGATCAGCTTTGGAAGCCCCTACATTTCTGTTATTTCTATTTTAAATGCTCTGAGGTGGTAGCAGGGAGGTAAGCTGATGGCAGTGTAGAAATATTTGAACAGAAAATAAAAGTTAAAAAGTATTACAACCATCAGTACAGGTAGTACTACATTGAATTCTGAATCCCAAAGATATAGGTGTTTTCTATTGTTAGAATATTTAGCAAATAGTTCAGCTTTATTCACAAACTTCAATTAGTAAAAAAAATATATATAACCCTTTGTCTCAATATGCAGAAAAAAATCCATAAACAAATCACAGTATGAAACATATATCCCCTGCACAATATTTTCTTTTATCTTACATACAATATACTAAGTATGTCCATTGTAGCTTATGCAGACATAAGCAAGACCAAGAATAAAGCAGAAATCAGAGTTTGTGCAAATCAAAAGTGAACTGAGGTCATGCAAGAAAACTAGGTAGGCTATGGAGGTTAAACAGGATATTACGTGAGGTGCCTCCAAAAAAAGCATACTCTATACCAGGTGGAATACCCAGGGAGTGACTATCATTAACTGACACTAGAAATTTGAAAATGTCCCTAGCTTAGCAAGAGATTAATAAAACAAATCTGAGCAGTCAAACTTTATATACGTATGAGCAGAAATGAAAGGTGACCACATTTACAAGGCATTTAAATACGAAATCCAGTTTTGTTTAAACTAGTTCTTGCAGTGGGGCTAGCCCCACACTGCAAGGGTTAACTGCTTGTTTTGGTCTAATAGACCTGCATTAGACCTAAAACATCATGGGTCCTTAGACCCTCTGGAGTCCGGGGAAGAAGGGGCTGTGGGGAATGGTCTACCAGCCAGGCAGGACTAAGGATCAGGCGAGTATTTCATCTTTTTTTCCACCCCTAAACAAAACGAGCACTTAACCCTTGCTGTGTGGGCATAGCCGCACTCCAAGGGTTAATTGAAAAGAATCCTGGAATTCCTCTTCAGTTAATAATTAGTCAACTGAGTTCACTTATTCTTGATATCTAGGGTGTTCACATTCTTGATACCTCGTTTTTTCACATTCTTGACACCTCGGGTGTTCACACAGATTCAGTGTAGGATAACTTCTAAGGATAACTAGTATTTTCCAAAAATCTCTTTGCCTGTACTGAACTTTTTGTAGGGTAGAACATTTTGCTTTTGGAGAACAATTTGGGGAATTACACATTACTTTAATTAGAAATCAGGTTGTCCCAGTTCTAGGATTTGACATGTTTACTGCAGGTTTTATGATGAATTAGGTTAAAAATCTGGATGTTGGTAATGCTATTGATTTGTAATATATTTTTATTTTTCTAAAGCATTCAGTACAGTTCCTTATAGTAGCTTGGTACAGAAGTTTGGGATATAAGGATTAGTAGACAATATTTGCACATGTTGCAACAAACTGGTTAAAAGAAGACAAAGTGTAGTCAATAACAGGGGGTATTCTTAGTGGGCTAACGCTAACAGTTGTGTGATATGATATATTGAAGAGTATTTAATAATGTAAAAATGTAGCAGTGCAACGGCAAGCTTTTTACAGCCATTGTTAAGAATGACTGTGTTGACTATGTTTTATTAACAGTAGTTGAGCTTTACCTGTCAACGAGCTTTAGGGTCAATTAATTAAGTAATTTTTACTGTATTATTTTATCTCAATTTTTTCTATCAAAGTGTTCAGTTTACATACTTAAATATACAGGTTTTCAATTATTTGTTGTGTAAACCATTACTTCTACTCCCAAAAAAGGCCCTGTTTTCTGCTTTCTTCAATAGACACTTCACAGAATTTCGCAATTAACACCAACCATAAGAGAAGTATAGGGGTCTTTGTCACTGGCCTTTTTCTGAAAATAATTGTTGCCTGGCTGGATTTAATATTTTGAGTCTTAAATCTCAATGGATGCTCTAAATGAGTGTCAGAAAAGTCTCAGCAATCCTTATCTACATGCTTTTTTCCAAGTCAGTGGAATTGATTTACTAACGGCAAATGGGCTGTTCACTTTGCAAGGGAATTCTCACTTTGCACTGTAAGTTTCCCCTTAGCTTAGTGAAAGAGGTGCTGACTTCCATCATCCAAACAATTAGTTTCTTTGCACGTGATTGGGTATTCTTGCCAAAGTGAAAGTTTACCACATTTGCTAAGCTAAGGAGAAACTTCCACTGCAAAGTGCAAATATTTTTACAAAGCGAATAGCCTATTTGCATTCAATAAAGTTGGCCAGGAAACTAACACTTTCAAAAAGTAAGGTTGACAATGGCAGCCTTCTAATGAAGGGTATACTTAAATGTGCTGTTCAATAACTTTTGTGAGAAGATTTTTACATACTGAATTACATGTGATTGTTGCAATTAAATGGTAACCATATGATAAAACAATTTAGAGGGAACAGCCCGTTTGGGGATGGCTTTCCTCTATTGCAGGAAAATATTATGAATGAGGACTTCCTGTTGTACAGCATAAGTAGTGTTTCTTTTCTGTTGAGAATGTTGAATGCATTAGATACCCCAGGATGCTATGCTGGTAGCTTTTATCAGATTTTGGAGCAGTGAAATATAACAACACTGCATACATTATGCTTTAGTGAATGAACTCTTTTTTTTCTTCTAGAAAGTAAGGTGCGTTATAATATGTATGTAGTTATTGTAATCCTGTACACTTTTAAAACTGCTATAATTTATAGGCTTGCAGGACTGGTGTCATGATTCCTTGATGTCTTCTCTGCCTGGCTCCCTACTTTCTATCCTCTTAAATACCCTTTATCATTCTTGCCAACCTATCCTGATCTTTTCACCTAACAAAATAGCCACACACTCCTCACACTGATGGCAACACCATTGACCTTGTATTCTCCCACTGTGAAACGAAATCCTTGCAAGACTTTACCCTGTATGATTCTGCCCTCCAGGTTGCCAAACTGACTTGTTACATCACTTTAATTAACAATCCCTCACTCAAGTCCTCATAAATCCTTTTCTCTCTTTAATTCTCTACTTCCTCTCTCCACCTCTACCGACCAACTAATTTATTTTCCAGGATATTGCTAATGTTTTGAAAAACAAGATAAGAAAGTCAAGAAATCTGCACTGTCCACATATCTACCCCTATTAACATACCATGTCTACCACCACTTTCAATATTTTTTTAACCCTGTTGCTACAGAGCAGGTTGCTAAACTTTTCTCTGACACCCACCTAGCCATCTGGCCCCTGGACCCTGTTCCCTCACAACTACTCTGGTCACCCTCTTGCTCTAGTTTACATTCTCTAACCCACATCTTCAATCTCTTCTTCTCTACTGGTATCTTTACAAAAAACCCACATTAGACCCTACCAGCCTGAACAACTTAAGCCCCATCTCTTAGCTCCTATTTATTAACACTCAGCTGAAACTGCCCTTACTCACTAATGACTTACTAACTGCTAAAATCAATGGCTACGACTCCGTGCACATACTATAAGACCTTACTGCTTCCTTTGATACAGTTGACCAGCCACTCCTCCTAACAAAACTTGACTTCTTATGCCTCCAAGATTCTCCTCTTTCCTAATTTTCCGTCTACCTATCTCAGCACTCCTTCAATGTCGCCTACATTTCAACCTCATCCTCTCCTCTTCCCCTTTAATAGGGATTCCCCAAGGCTCTGTCCTTAGACGCGTTCTATTCTGTATTTACACCTTCTCCCCTGGTCACCTGATAGCTTCCCATGGCTTTTAATACCATCGCTTTCTGATGACATATTGATAAGTGTCTGCCTCATTTCTCTGCCAATCCGTCCACTGGCTTCCCGTTTTGACCAAGAAATAAAATTAAAAATATCGGCAACAGCTGAAAAAGCCACCCACAACTCTGCCCTGAACATCACCAACCTAATATCACTTAGTCTCAAAATATCACCCAAAGCATTCTCTTCATGCCCACTAAGAACTCCTGCTATTTAGCTCTCTCGTCACCTCCTCCCATGCTCACCTCCAGGATGTCTCCAAAGCAATTTCCATCTTCCGAAATTCTCTTCCCTAATCTCTCAGGCTATCTTTTACACTTTCCGCCTTAAGGCAATCCATGAAAACTCTTAAACGTAGCCTATGTGACTTCTCCCTAAGATCTGAATTTTTGCTTTCTTCATCAACTCATCCCCTTTCAACTTTTAATTTTGTATCACTTGCCCCTCTCTTTTTATTGTAAGCTCCCATGAGCAGGGCCCTCCTAACCCCCTTGTATTGTTTTGTAACTTTACCGTCTCCCTTTATTTTGTAAAGTCCTGCACAAACTGTTGGCACTATATAAATCCTGCATACTACTACTACTACTACTACTACTACTACTACTACTACTACTACTACTAATAGTAATAATAATACAACTTTGTTTAACAATATTCTATTTTTCCCATACAGGAACCTTTTGGACAGAGTAATATCAGGATGCAGTACATTTTAATTGGACTGTAGAAATACACAATTTTTGTTCTTAATTTTTTTTTCTAATACAAACGTTTAAACAACTGGTGCTAGTCTCGAGATTATTTGTCAGATCATCACTGCAGTTTTCATTTTAGTACACTACAATATTGTTTGGTGTTCATCACAGATTAATGTATATGTTTTTTTAAAGGTTCACTTCACTACTTCAGAGAATAATCTGCTAAGTTATCCTCAAGATTACTGTTTACCGTGTATTTTCTCTAAGCACATATTTTCAGTTACTATTAGGAATGAGTGAATCTGCTCTGGTTCTATTTGTGGGGGATTCATAGAATCCTGTCTGAAATGTGTAAAACCTGAACAGCAAGTTGCATCAAAGTCTATGCGGGGTTAGGGGGATCCTGCTGTTAAATTCCGACAATTTTGGGGGCTAATAGGCAATTTATTGTCAAAAAAAGGCATAGGGAGCTGGGCAATGCCATTGAAGACATTTAAAAAAGATAACCCACATTATGCTGAGCAGGGTCAAGTGGGGACTTAAACATCTGCAGAATTCTCCTATACCCACTCTGCTCTCTCCAGCAGCATCCCCCCCCAAGGTGGGTGTCTCTTCCCTAATTACCCCCATACACAGTGTCTTAAAGGAGAACTATGGGGTAACCTTTTTTCCCATAGTTCTCTTCAGGATCACGGGAGGACATATACCAATGTACTCACGCCATAGATCTCCTTTAATGCCAGCTTGGTAAAATTTCTGGCTTTGCATTCCCTGTTTCAGAAGTGGCCTGTGCTACACCACAGTGGCAAGTACATATTTGCAATAATCTTGCCCAGAAAGCCATCCCTTACCTTCACTAGTATGTGGACCATAACATAGATTGTGGTCGCTGTTAATGGACCACAATGCCAGGACCACAGTACACATGACCACAGATGCTTGGTCAAGTAAGCATATGCAGGGACACTACTAAGCCTTCATGGCACGCAGGGTCAATTTTCTAACAGCTGAGAAAGATAAAGGATGGGGCACACTGCTGGTGGTGCTGCCATGTGTCTTTTTCCTGATGTTCATGGACTCTTTCCCTGATGACATCTGTACAGTCATCTATTTTTGCAGATCGCACTGGACCGGAACGCAGGCACTGGTGTGCCATGCATTCTGGTGCAGGTGATTGCACTGCAGGCAGGGGGCGTGGCTGCATACCATTGACTTCAACACACTGCCACGCCCCTGAATGCAGGAAGTCGGCCAGAATGCAATACAGTGCGTTCCAGAAGCTGACCACTCTGGGACCCACTGTTTATGGTGTGAACCGGCCCTAAGGGCTATAGTTCTGGTATTTTTTTAAATCAGTGTTTGGGGATATGGCAGGGGCATGTGGAGTGAGGTGTGTGGTGTTTTGGGTGCACATTGTTTTTACATTGTTTTTTCAAAGGATAAAGTGAGTTGATGTGAAAACAGCTCTTGAACAGACTGTCAACAACAACTTACTGATGAACTCTACACACCCAAAGCTAAAAGTTAAAATTAAAAAAGGGAAAAGACCCCAATTAATAGAAAAAAAGTTAAGGTGTTGCCAACTGAAGACTTGGCTATCAATCAGTTGTTGTGGACAGACATTGATCTTGAAATGGATTTTTGGGCATACAGATCTCTGTACACAGACAGGGCACATAAGAAAATGTACCCTGCCACTGAAATTCAAAGAACTAGAGGTTAACCAAACCTCTAACTATAAGATTTAACATGGTAATATGGTAATAAAGCCTATTTTTATTTTAACCAATTCTCAGTTATTGAAGATGTGCACTCTTTTGCTACCTACATGATATTCACTAAGGGCTTATGTTTACCTTAACAGATCTGTAAGTGCCTACAAGCCCTACACTAACCTCTCCCTTTGCAATTTATCAGTAGCACTCTCTAAGCTTTACCTATCACAGCTAAAGCACATTGTCAGTATGGTTGCTGTGGCCTTTTATAGTGAAGAGACTGCCTTATCCAAAAGCTGCCTCTTTGGCCCTTGTAAGACAACTGACCAAGGATCAAAGGCCAGGCAGTGAATTATGGTTACAAAGAATCCAGTCTGATGAATTTCTGCATTAGTTTGCCAGGACTGTGAACCTCAAGCATGCAGGGTTCGCTTCAAACCCCTGTTGGCGGCAAAGCTGAACCTCATCCCTAGTTATGATGGCAACAATTATATTTTTGATGTGACCTTGGAAATTCTGCACTTTTTCATCTTTTTGATTTTGTCTTATGTATAGATATTTGTAGGTTAGCTAGTAGGCTGAGCCCTCTATGGCTGTGTGCAATTAATTTGCCTCTCTCTATCAACTGTTGAGATTTTAGCCACATAGGCAGTGCACTGGTTTCTGATTTAGGGACTTATAGACCTGCACTATGAGAAGAAGCAGTAAAGCTCAAAAATTGTGTAGCACTGCAAAGAAAACAACAACTACATCTGTAATGAGAAGATTTTGCTGCCCCATGATACACTATATTACCAAAAGTATTGGGACACCCCTCCAAATCATTGGATTCAGGTGTCCCGAGAAATTTCCTTGCTACTAAATATTCCGCGGTCAACTGTTAGTGGTATTATAACAAAGTGGAAGCAACTGGGAACAACAACAAATCAGCCACGAAGTGGTAGGCCACGTAAAATGACAGAGCAGGGTCAGCACATGCTGTAGTGCACAGTGCGCAGAAGTTGCCAATTTCCTTCAGAGTCAATAGCTACAGAAACAAACAAAAGGTTCAAACCGACTTTCAAGTGAAGGCAGTTCAAGGGTTAACTCAGGATGGGGGCAAACCACAATGGTGGAAATTTAGAAAATGCTTTATTCTAATAAATAATGCGGAATACACACAGCCAACAGCTTGCTGTCAACTAATTAAAACCAATGACAATTCAAGCTGACTATAAATGAATTAGTGATTGCTAGGATATATGAACCCTTAATTTGCTAAACATACAAATATCCTCATTGTAAGTAACAGCTTGCAGTTTGGATCTGGACACTCCAGTATACCTAGAGTATATTGATCTGACATAGGGTATTGATTTCATAAGTATCTCATTGGACCAAACAAACATTCAGAGATGATTTGAGGCTCTACAGCTGAGTAATGCACAAATAAGCTACATTTTTGTTAATAGTTAAGGTACTTGAATGCATTTTTGAGATTTAACTCCTGTTTTTAGTGTCACTTTAAGTCTTTGTTTGCATTAAGAGTTTATATTAATCAATAGTTAATATGCTTTGAAGCTGTATTTTTTATAAGGCTTTGTGGACCAAAACTTAGATTTACAAAGCTGTTATGCAATAGTTTTATGAAACCATACAGGTTTTTAATTAGATATGATATCATGTTTTCTTTTAGTATTTTAATACATGGAATATGCAAATGTTTAAAATTGGAAAAGTAAGGTTTTGAATCACTCATACCTGTTTACACACTATTCAAAACCAAAATGTAAACGTTTTTTGGGTGTCACTTAACAATACCACTACATTGGACCTACAGTTTGTTCGCAAGTAATGGCACTTTGTTTTTAGTAGTCTGAAAGTTTGAATACTAAAAGTATAGTACAGTATAGTACACATTTTGAAAGCTCAATTTCCCAGCAGTTTCTAGAAACTTATTAAATATGTGTAAGGCTTAATTTTAGGTCCACCCTGTTTACAAAGACATATAATTTCTTGGGTATACTAACATAGATAGAAGAAAATAAGTAATTATTTAGTCATTATTTATTAAAGCTATTCAGCTGTGAATCATGATTGCATGCATATTGTATCTGTTTGCTGTTCATCTGATCACAATTTTTTCAGTGACTTCCATGAAATTGTAGTTAATAACTTATTAATTAGAAAGCCTTTTATTGCATGTATCCCTTTGGAAATGGCATCTCTGAAAAGAGTAGTAGATAAAAAATCAGATATTGTTCTTCCTCTAAGTCATATCTTTCAAGTCATCTGTCATGCCACAGTGTTAAACCACGCATTTTGCAACTATCTTTGTTAATTAAGTGGACAGTCATTTAATTAACTAAGATCCTCAATGCCACTATGCTCTTCATTCATTACACATATCTTTAAAGGCTTCAGTTTTTTTCAAGCATACTTCTGTTTATCATTTTAAACTGTATGATATGCATATGTAGTGCCTTTGTTTTTGGAATGTGATTGTTCAGAGTTAATAACTGCATAAACAACATCAATGTTCACCGTTAAAGGGAATCATCTGCTTTCACATTCTTGGTCCACTGAAACATGGCTGATGGCATTGCCAACGAGCCAATGAATTTGAGCAACTTTGTTATGATTCGCAATGTTCCCCTCATTCATTAGCTTGTTAGCAATGGTGTTTTCCGCCGATTTTTCCCAAAATAATCTGTCGATCAGTTGGCGACCATTTTTGATAATGTCAAGGCCACAGTTTTTGGGGACATCACAAAGCTATCATCAATGTCAAAAATAGGAGGTATGTATTCCTTATTTAAAATATGTATTTGTGGTGCAGTGTTTGTGTTCAGCTGTTAAGTTTAGTACTAAAATATTTGTAAAATAAACTTTGTGTACCATTTAATTGCCTACAGTGGTTACCATACTGTGTAAAGAGCAGTGATATTCACATGTCTATAGTAGCCAATCATGAAATGGCTTTTATTAGTAAATCCACTTTACACCACTATAATACTTTTTCATGAATTACTATACAGAACCGCCATTTATACAGTGTTATTATAATGACCTATTTTTGTAAATTGTATTAATGTTTGGGTTATCTAGTAACTATTTTCTAGATCCCACTATGACAGCCTACATTGTACGTAAGTAATTGGTACATTAAAAGGACAGCTACCACTAAATGTAAAGCCTGCTGCTAATATAGTAGAAAATGTTTGGCATTAAAGATAATATCTAAACAGAGTTTTGTAACTTTTGAATTGTAAGGACTAACCACACTTTGTGATCTAATACTGGCTTAGGCCTGTGTTATTGAAAAAGTTTATTGAAGATCATATACCAGATACCACATGATTCCGACAGATTATGTTTGGTATGTTAATTTCAACAGTTAAACTGTTATTGTTAACTGAAATATGCTTTAAGATTTTTAAATAGCAGCAGGGTTTAAGTTTAGATGGGGCTAACCTTTACTATTGCTTACTAATAATTTATGCATTGCTTATTGGTTATTGATTTTTATCTATTAATGATAACCCTAAACTGTAATTGCATAGGTCATACCAATGATGCCAATTATCAGCAAACTGAAGTCAGGGCACAGTAAAACCAAATCCCTTCTCTAGTGGAAGTGAAGGGAATAGACATGTTTGTTTTTTAGGATAATACCAGTTTTAAAGTGCTTAATCAGTTTCATGTTTAAAGTTAATGTTCTGAATTTGTTAGGCTTATAATTCCAGGAAAGATCCTTCACTTTAAAATAAATCTGTTTATTAGGCTTCACAGAAAGATTTCACTTGTTTTAACATTTTAACATTTTAATATGAGTTATCTGGGCACTCCTACTCATTAGGATATCTGCAGGTAAATGAACACTTGAACTGCACAGAAAACGTGCAATGGGCTTGATTTGCTAAAGGCAAATAGGTTGTTTACTTTGCAAGATAAATTTGCTAATTGTGAGGGAATTTTATTTTAGCTTAGTGAATGTGGTGAAAAGTCACTTTGCAAAGAATACCCACCCATGACTAAGGAAAATGTAAAGAAAAACAGTATTTTTACTTGCACATAATTGGATGATGGAAGCCAGCAGCACTTCACGTAAATCATGAAGTTAAGGGGAAATTCCCTTGCAAAGTAAATCGTATGGGTATATAGTGGGGCTTATGTGCGGTTCACTTGCTCCCCTTACCAATTTACCACATTGTGAATAACAATGTAAAAAAATGAATGGCACCAGGTTTAAAAAATCTTTATTTGAAATATAACAAACTCTTTCCCTACTAAGCAGTTGATTTCATTTTTTTATTATATAAGTCTAAGGGGTTCTTTATATCTCTCTCTTGCTGGCTTTACCAAATATTAAAAAACCCTATCAAGGGTTAAAGAAGAACTCCAGGCAAATGACAAATAAACCCTTGCAGTGGGGCTTTCCCTGCACTACAAGGGTTAAGTGATCATTTTAGTATAGGGTCTTAAATAGGAAATATATACTCATCCGATCCTTGATCCTGCCTGGCTGCAAGGCTGCCCCGCAGCCTCTTCTCCCCTGGGCTCCGGTGCATTAAGCCTCACTGATGTCCTCACGTTTAGTAAAAGTCTATTGACTTGCATTGGACGTGAGGACATCAAGGGACATACCACAGCCAGAGCACTGCAGGATCGAGCATCGGGTGAATACATATTTTTTATTTTAGACCCTAGACTGAAACAATCATTTAACCCTTGTAATGTGCTAGCCCCAGAGCAAGGGTTAATTAGTAATTTGCCCAGAGTTCTTTACATTTATAAAGTAAACTCTCTCACATTAAAAGTGAGAAAAGATCAGTTGCATTAGTGGCAGAGAAGTTAAGTTATTTTTTAAAGCAACAGAGTCACTTTAATAAATCTAAGCTAATCAGATGATTCTTTTATAGTCAGTTGTTTAGTTTTCTTAATTTAGGATAGGTATGACTTCATAGTTCACAAGTACGATGGAAGTCTGAATGCGTGTGTATCATAATAAATAAACCATTTCTGTTCTTTAGACCGTTTCCTCATGCGTTAGCACCCAAGCCTTGCATTTTATTAAACAGGTGTAACTTATTTGTTCCATGTTCTTTACAATTTCACTGGATCCCAGTTCATATTGTATACATACTTATAAGATGAAAGCAGTGTGTGTGTGCATATTGTATTTAAGAAAGACATTTTGTTGTTTGGATTGCTTCCTAATGCCCAGCCATCATTTATTATCATTAAGTTGTTTCAGGACCCAAGCCAATGTTACATTACAGTTACCAAGAGTAACTTATTTGTGCCATGTTCTTTGCAACTTCCCTGGGAACAATCATGTTTATTATTTGTTACATTATACTGCATAAATCGCCTAAGAGTGGCAGCATTATTGGTATGGCAATATTAATATATCAAGGGATTTTGATTCTGCTTTGCTTTAAATTGAATTATAACTGCAACTGTTGGAGTGGTAGGATGGGATTTAGCATTTGGTTTTCCAATGTTCCAATTAATATGTCCCTGTGTTGCTAGGTAAACTTGTGTGTATAATTTAAAGCTCAGCTGCAGTCAAAACTTTTTTTTGGGGGGAGGGGTTGATTTTATTGCTGTATGTGTCGCCATTGTAGAGATTGTACAGATTTAACAGCCATTTGTAATTCGATTTTTGTTTTGTCCTGCCCTACTTAAAGCTGAACTTCAGCCTTACGTTTTTATTCCACAATTGTAGCAAGTCCTCTCCTGTGTTAAAACTGAGTGCTCTAAATTCCTCTTCGTCTCCACAATCTAATCTTTTGAAGCTGCAGCCTTCTTGAGCCTTTCTGAATTTTATTTAAAATAACACATCCCCAGCATCCCTTTAGACATGTCTGCAACCAGTCAACCAGTCAGCTAAATGCAAAGTCTTTAGTAACCTGTGGCCAGCAGGGGTAAGCACATCTAAAGAGATCCTGAGGATGTGTTCTTTCATACAATTATTTTGAAACATCCAAGGCAAAAAGTTGTAACGTTTACAGAAGCCTGACAGCCCCGCCCACCAAGAAGCAGCAGACAGACCCAGTGATGACATCACAGGGTCTCAAAACTGGCATTTCTTTCATACAGTAAACTTCCGCTTTAAATTCTGTCCCTCAGCATCTAAGGCCTTTACTATTTTCAGAAAACATAGTGACTATGGGGTGAATACTGAATGACTGATGTCTTTATTTAGAAAGCTATTATATTCTGACTGTGTGTGAATATTAGTTGGAAGTAAAGATCTTGTGGTTTGACAAAAAAAAATGTAATGTTTGCATAAAAAGAATACAGCATGTATGTCTGTAGTGCTGCAATTAAACATTGTTGTAGAGATGACCTTTTAGCTACGCCTGACATTTCCTATGTACAGAAAAGGAAACATTTGTCGCAGTGCTCAACTATTGTAGCTCACACAGCAGGCAAAATTACAGCTGACAGAATTGTCTAGTTTTCTAGGCCAGAGCTGAGGTAGAGATAGTGACTCACTAGATTTCAGCCTAGTTATATGTGAATGGAAGTAAGGAAAACAAATTACCTTACAGCAAAAAGATGTAAAAATAATGACCATGTGTACCAGAGGAATGCCTGGTGAATGGGTCAGACATACCCACAAGGGAGATTGAAAAAAACTATTTATAACATCAGAACTGTCAGTTAATTTTAAGCAGTAACATTTTAATTTAGTAATCTGATGTGTATTTGTGTGTATGTTTGTGTATGCATGTTCTCAAAACAAAAACTTGCTATATTATTCCCATTATATCAGAGTGGTGCATGAACTCAGGTACTGCGCTGGACCATTGTGTTAATACCAGATTATTGAGATGTATATAAATACCATATTTTTGTTGATTGTTAAAACGTTAAAAAAAATACGTTGCATTGTTCTTGTTCTTTTGACTATGAAAATTGTGTACTAGATGTAAAGGTTACATATGGTCTTGTTATGTACACTTTGTATATATTTTGCATCTGAGTAACCATATGTAAACAAAGAGTTAGATAAAGTCATAACACTCATAAGAAGGAGATTAATAATGTTTTCTTTCCTGTTACAGTATGTGTATTGTATACACAAGGTATTGGAAACAAGGAATGGAGAGAGGTAAGTTTTGATTTTATTTCTACCATTATGGGTTAAATTGTATATGAAAAGTTTTCAGTTTTTGACTTTTATTTATAAGCAATGATTAAAACAGATAGGGAGTGTCTTGAAAATGGAAATGAACACAAAGCACAGTATGTTAATTTTCAAATGAACACTGTTGAACTTAAAGTCAGGTAGATACTGTATAACGTATGAGGGGTAATAATCAGTACTACCTGGTTATCTGTGCTTGTAAAATAAAAATCAGATATAAAAAAAATAAAAGTTGACATAAGAAGGCAGAAAAGGCACTATACCGAACCAAGAACTGCAAGGGTTAAGGGATAATGGGATTTTTTAGCAAACTTTAGCAAAACACAGCTAAAAACCTTTCTGAATCCTGTGTTCTGATCTTCCTATTTAATATTTCAAAGTATAAGCTTTTAGCTGCACCACCTGGGCAGAGCCACCAGTGCCTGTTCCATTATTCACCAACTTCTGATCAAGCAGTTGATGTTTGTGCCATGCTGATGATGGGGACCCACATTAGGTAATAATGGCAGTCCTCCAGTACATACTAAAATTGACATACCCTTTAAGTCAGGCTTAATTTACAGCAGTGGTTTCAGTGCTACTGCAGTTAATTCTTTTTTCTCTATAAACATATATCAACTACAGAGTAATCACTTATAGAGCTTGATTTACTAAAGGCAAATAGGCTGTTCACTTTGCAAGAGAATTAGCATTTACGTGTGAATTTCCCTTAGTTTAGATGAATGTGATAAAAACTCACTTTGCAAAGAATACCCAAGTACGTGCAGGAAAATAAAAGTTTTTTTGCTTGCACATGATTGGATGATGGAAGTCAGCACAGATTCACATAATGCACTAAGCTGAGTGTCTGTTTACTGAACAAGGATGCAATGATAATTTAGTCACTTCTTGGTTAAATATGTTTCTGATATTTTTTGTTTTATTATTAACAACATTAAAGAAATGAAATCAGGCAATGTCAATGGTGTGATTGTGATTGATACATGCCAAAATATTTCACTCTTTAGCAATGGCACTGTGGGAGGAATTGAAAAGAAATAAGATGTTCATTATTATAAAAAGTTATATATAAGTTATCTCAGCACAGTGGACAGTATCATTTGAAAGCAAAACTCTCACATGGTGTGTAAGCAGGGAAGTCTGTTTTGTGCTGATCTTTACCGCAGCGCTGAATACTGAAAAATGGCCTGGATGGGAAGGGGGTTTAACACCGCGGATGTCAACTGGTTAATGCGTTGAGGGCCTTTCAGTATTTTTGGCACATCTACATATTTTTCCCGTTGTTCAAATTTCAGGTTAATCAGTACTTTCTAGGCTTACTTAAGCTTCTTACTGCCAGTTTCTTTGTTAGACGTGTTCTTTTTTCTCCTTCACACAGTCTTTTAATTTAAAATGAGCATTGATACATTCAAATTATTGTTCATATAATTTTTGCACTATTATTATTCATTACTAGTATTCTATTAAATTAACTCAGAAGATACAATAATTATTCCACCTTAGATTTTAAAAATGGAAGACGAAAAGCAACTGAATTTTTTTATTTCACTTTTTATGTATGGAATAAAGTAGTGTGCCTGAGGGTGACACATGAAGTCACATTGCAGCTCGTAAGATTTAACATTCACTCACTCCATAGTTGATGATGGACACGCTAACTCTGGACTCAAAATGTGTGAATCTACCTTGCTGTTTGTTTCAGTGCTAGTTGAGTTTTGTAAGTTAAAGTAAAGGTTAAACAATGTATTACTTACACTTGTGCAAAGAAAAGAAATCAAATGTTTTACACCTTTTTTCTCTATATATACTGAAAAAAGATAGTATACTGTATATTGATTAAAAAATATGACTTTGCTAGATAAAACCAATGGGGGACGTAGGCTCAACATTAACCACTTGGGTCCCCCTTTTCTCCCTAAACCCCCTTAAGCCCCAGAGTGTTATTTCCATGCATGATATCTTTTTTTTGTCTACCCCAAAGTATGACACAATTACTTTTACAGGACAGATTGGGCTTTAATTTGGTAGCCAATTTAAATACATATATTTTATTTTCTTGGTTTTTATTTGAAAATAAATAGTAAAAAATTTGAAAAAAAAATAATTTTCCTTTAATTTCCCCAACACACTTACACAATTTGTTGATTATGTGTTATCCCCAAAACATAATCAACAAAGTCTACTGACTACAATTACAGTATATCGCATTAGTGTGACTTTTATGTAACATAGCAGAGATATATATTCCCCTTTTGGTGCTACATTGCAATACACTTAGAAGGAAGAAAAAAGGTTTGCTTAAATTGGTGGCGTGACATTAGAATAAGATTAGGTTGGGTTGACGTGGGCACAATTAGTTAAATGGGGACTTTTTGACAGGTTTGTAATTGCTAAAAATTGTAATGTTTTTTTCTATTTTTGTGTAAATTTGTTTGGGCTCTGGAGGTCAGTGGAGACCAGATCCAGCCCACTCCTTCCCATGCAGCTGTAGAGGAACAGATCACTTCTAATAGTAATATATTTTTGCCTGCAATCAGCCAGCAATAGATCGCTATAAAGCTATAACAGTGATCTATTACTACAAGGAGGTGCTTGCGTAATCTTAGTAAGTGATGTGACACTACCCTTCTGATGTAAACATTCGCTTCTACAGTACGCTCCTATGGAGCCAGGTTAACATCTCTTAGTTGAGTGTAGGCGGGATAGTTATCATTAAGGGTCATTTGCAGATGGTCCTCAAATCATAGTTATTGGTATCTGGTTGCAGTATTTTGCATCTTCTAAAACAGCAACCTAATCAAATCAAAGCATCCTCACTTTAAGTTCCTGACAGTTTTCTAGATAATGTTGTGATCATTTATTGCCTTACCAATTTGATCTTGTACATAGATAGAAGGGCCAGTTGACTAAAATGTGTTTTAAACTATTATTTTAACTCAACATTTTCTTACCAAAATGACCAATTTACAAACTCAGACATGACATAAGTGTGTTATTGGTATTTTGTTCACTTAAAATGGATGTTTAACTATTGAATACCTTTATTTCTCATTAACTGACACTTTAGCTTTACCTCAGATGGCTTGAGTTTCTGCTGTCCACAATAGACATCCTTATGAAGCTTTGCAATTATCACCAGTCTGAATCTAGTGGTATTTTAAGGAGTGACAACTTATGTAACAATCTTTATTAATTGATCCCACTGGCCAGTTAGTATGCCTAGACAGCTCAGATGTAAACAGTTGACATTTCAAAACTGGTGGCTGTGGCAAACTGTAAAACAAATGCTGTATGTATGTTTAAAGCTAATCCCTGTGATGAGACATTGAAGGGGCAGCTGCACTCTGTTAGAGTTCTAGTGCTTCCTTTCCCAAGTGTAGCTGTGCAGTGACTTACAAGAGGCTGGTTCCAAGACAGAAGCTAGTTGTATGTAAAATTAATTTAGTTCTTTTTACATATTTATATACTCCCTTTAAAGTAGAACTGAAGCCAAAGCGGTTTCTTTTTTAGTTTTTGGATAGAGTAAGGGAGGGTTATAACCCTTGTCAGCTTTTTTTGCCTACTGTGTCTCACTGGGGAGATTTACCTTCACTTCCTGTCCAATATCCACAACAGGAAGTGATAGGAAATCCCTCCAAAGCGAGCGACATCCCCAGTGGTCAGTAGGGTCACCAGATCTAGTGTCCCCATTGGAAGATTTCTCATCTATTCCTGTTCTGATGGCAATCCAAAACTTGGGATTTTCTTTCACTTTCTATTTAAGTGATAATGGTAATTAGGACAAAGAGAGACTGAATCTCCCTAATGGGGACACAGGCAGCACTAAAAACATTACAGGTGTTCTAATCCTTCTCTACTCTATCCAAAACTAAAAGAAAGTTTTGCTTAATTTGCAATTGTATGTTTTCCAGCTCTAATGTGAGAATAGTTAAGTATTACTGGTGCTTTAACTTGTTGTAGATGTGCAATATTCTGTGAGCATAATTAAAACAAGGTTTTCTGTTTTGGGACAAAAAATAGCAATAAATAAAACCAGCTTGGGTAGTTTGGACATCTGAATTGTAGTGATGACTCAATCGGTCCACACTGTGATAAAATATCCCGTTAAATCTTTGAATGTTAACTAATAATGAAACTAAGTAGGCTTTTAAAGCATTATTTCAAGTATGCACATTGTCATCTATGCACTCTTACAAAAGGTTTTAATATTAGCTTATGGGTATTTTTTTAAATGCCTGCTGTGGTCTATAAGTTGGTCAATGTACAGTTTATCTTCACATTTTCCAGTTAGGGAATGACAACTTAAACACAAATCAATATCATTTTAAATAATAGAATATTATTCATCTCATATTCTTGGTGATCCATATACAGTGCTCAGCATACTTTTAGGATCCTGCTTATTCAGTTGTGGCCTAGTTAACACTATTGCTTACTTTAGTATTAGTTGAGGAATGCAACTGCTAAAGGCAAACTATAATGCTTTGGGTGACTTTACATTTTTAAGGTTTTAAGTTTCCGTTTAAACTGATGTTTTCTACCTTTTTTTAAATATATATATTTTAAATGTTTGTCTTACACATGCATATTTGAAGAGACCTTCTAACCTTTCTTATTCAGAGCAAAATGACAGGGTGTCCGTAAAGCTCACCCCCAACCTAGTTATATTCACCTTCATAGTGCTACCCTGTCACTCCTTCTTCTGCTGCAACCTCCACTTAATACTGGGGGTCTGCTAGAGTGGAAGCTTGGAGAAAGCAATGGCATTATCCCTTCCTTCATGTATTCTCATACCTAGTAAATGGTAGCTAGACCAAAGCACTACATCATTAGAGGGGGTCACATGCTCCCCCATACCTGGAAACTACTGGAATTTTGCAGCAACTGATGCCAATGAAGGAGCACTGTGAAGTTCAAGGGGGGGGGGGGGGCG
>NW_017306358.1:1131880-1159999 GCF_000935625.1 Nanorana parkeri | reverse complement strand
GGGGGGGGAGGGGACATGGTCTTTAAAAGAGACCATGTCATTTTGCCCTGAATGAGCAAGGTGACTGGTCTCTTTAATACAGAGTGCTCCCTTGAGAAAGGTTTCCTACAACACTAGTTTTCTAAAGAAGTTCTCAGCAGAAACTGTTTGCCTGAGGGGGATGAGTTATTTCTCTGACTCATTCACTTGTGTTTGAATATGTCATCTCGAATTACTGAGCTTCTTTCAGCAAAACAGACAAGGATGGACAGGAAAAAATGAAAGTGAGACTAGAGCTCCTCTTGCTGACTGCATATAAAGTACAAAATACATATAAGTAATATTTAAGATTTTCTTGAAGTCTGCAAAATGTTATTTTTTTAGTCCTAACCATAATAAATAAAATAAAAATGTATAGACAAAGCATTCTGCATTCCCTTTACTGCAGTTCTCTATGCATTAGAACAGAAGAAAACTGCAAATAAACTAACATGCATGTTGATCAACAGCTGAAATGTTGGGGTCCTGCAAATTATCTTACTGTGCTTTAAAATCAGTCTCTTATCTATTTTAAAGAGTTATGCTTTTATTTCATGGGTATGGTATTATTTCATGTTTTATAATGCCAGTCTTGTTTATGGTTTTCCTACTGTTGTGGATAGTTATTAAAAACCCTCAAGCAACATGTGTATCTTTACACTGTGTATTTATTAGCTCACAACACACTTTGTTATGTTTAGATAGGTTGATTTAATGCCACGCACCAATTTTTATCTGTTGGTTATATTTCTAATTCAGCATTAGTTTTCATCAGCCATCTAAAAGTCACTAGGGAATATTCTCAGTAATAATACATGAAATCCTCATATTTTTTTAACTGAGTTTCCTTGGAATATCATTATGCTAAAATTTTAAAACAGCGCTAATTTAATGATGGAATATAATATAAGTAAGTAAATGCCTCAATTATGTCAACAAACACTGTATGCTAATGTGTCTTTATTCCATAATAATAATTCTGATTTTATTTATCTTTTTGTTCTGCAGTATGGCAGGACAGAAGTAATTGACAACACATTAAATCCAGACTTTGTCAAAAAATTTATAATGGACTACTTCTTTGAGGAAAGACAGAATCTGCGATTTGATCTGTAAGTTATGGTAATTGTGTTGCATTAGCTTAAAAATGTGATGAGGAGACTTTCTGTTTCCACAGTTATTTAAAAGCATGTACTTTTTATAACATAGTTCAAGTCATAGTGGCGTGCAATTATCCATAGCAACCAGTCAAATCTGCTTTGCGCTGCCAACTAAAATCCTGATTGGTTGTCATGGTTTACTTCACATCACTGTTGACACTTTTATAAGTAATATTAACAGGGTTTTGGGATATACATCTAGAAATGTGTCTAGATTGAAACATGTTTGTCATCAACCAGTACATGATAGCAGAAATAGGGGTGCTATTGAAACCTAACCTCAAAGCAGTAAGCAATTTAAGCTTATGAAAATGTATGACTCACTTGTTTGATATGTTGGTATTTTTATTGGCACATTGTATTTTTTTTACTGTATTGGTGTACTGGCAGAGTTAAACAGCTGTCAGCTTACAAACTTATAACTTCCACACTCACTGGTTGGACCAACATTACTGCAGGTCAAATGCGTTTGTGGATAACCCTCCAGCTGCCAAATCCCTACGTCTCTGAGAAAGACTGGGATTTCCACTTTGACACAAGTGGAGCTCAGATCTGATTCAAAGGATAATATAAGGGCACTTAGTAAATAGGAAAACCCGGTGATGCAATATAAAATTATTAGAGCCCCTATCTTCCTGGAGCAAGGATCCAGCACAGTGCACAAGTGTAACTTAACTCTCCACAGTCAACATTTAAATGTGGAAGTAGCAAACAACTAACCTAGTGTAAAAATCACTTTATTTAAAAAGTTGAAATCATAACAAAAGCCAGCTACAACATACTGACGTGTTCAGTCAGGTATCCATTTCTTCTTCTTTTGTACTTGCTGGCCCCCTCTAAATCCTCTTCTCTTCCTGCTTTCCATTTTCCAATCCATACACAATTTTGCTGCCAGCCTCTTACTTTTTCCCATCTAGGGGGGGACCCATATGGGGTTCCTTACATACATATCTTAATGATTACAATTATTTGTGTAGGTATCTTATAGATTGGTTCCCGTTGCTCTCCTTAATTGTAGTACATCTTATTACTCCCTCTGTCTTTTGGATAATACTCTCAATGTCCTCTTTGATCATTAAAATATTTTAAAGTGACACTAAACTCAGAAGTTTATATCTTAAATAAGCATTCAACTACCTTAACTATTAACAATAATGTATCTTAGTTGTGTATTGCTCAGCTGTAGATCCTCAAGTCATCACTGATTTGGTGATGACACTATCCTTCTTTCTGGAGGGTGGATACTTTTGTTCCCCATGGTCCTATGTGTGTTATAAAGTAGCCACCGCTGTTAGTAGTTAAATGAGAACTATGAGGTGAGTGCTTGACAATGAGACTGTCACAGGTCGGCTCAGTAGATCAGGAAGTGAGTGAACACATACCGGCGCTTGCTCACCTCTCGATCCGGTCACTGCGCTGACTGGCAGATCGGACGGGGGAGGGGGCGCTGGTATAGCTGGCTCTGCCTCTAGATAGGCAGAGCCAGCTGTCACTCACGCAGCTGGGTGGATCCAGACATAATTGTCGGGATCCGCTTCAGCTGTGGCGTCTCAGTATACCGCGAGCAGTAGCTTGCGGTATACTGTGGTGTCTCAGTATACCGCGAGCTGTAGCTTGCGGTATACTGAGCTTAGGGTAACGGGAGGACGCTAGTTTGTGTCCTCCCGTTACCCTAAGGAGAACTATGGGGAAAAGCCCTAACCCCATAGTTCTCCTTTAAGGTACTTGAATGCTTTTTTAAAGATTTAAATCTTAAGTTTAGTGTCTCTAAAAGAGATGCCAGTTATAAGTGGACTGGCCCTCTACTGTTTTAATTTTTGAAAGACCTCCATGAAAGGGAGGAGATTTGTGTACACAACCTGCATTCAGCTTGTTCAGGAAATTTTAATTTGCTGAATTTTTTTTTTACGCCTGCATCAGTATATTTTATTAGTTGCATCATATCTTTAAAACATATTTGATGGCTATAAGTATTGTTCATCATTAAAACAAGATGTTGCAAAAGAGAGGGATTTTGTGTTTGGCATTCATATGTGTTGTTTTCAAGTTTGTAAAATATTTCATTTTATAAAAATAAAGGATACAGTAGCCCTAAAACTGATATTTTGGTTTTGGATAAATGTAAAATGATTGAATGATCTACTGTTTTTTTTTAATGCAGTGGAATCCTGTTTGCCCATGTCTAGTGGGCAAATCATGGTGCACAATCCCAGGTTTAGAGGTCTGCCTTAATAGAAAATGTGTGATAAGAAATACAGCTGGTTGTATTTCTCTACTTAATTTTCATCTTGTTTTCCTTTAACCACAGAGACCTGTTTATTAGGCATATATCTTAACGTATTTCCTTTTGATGGATTGTTACTTTTTTAGCATTTGCTGGGGAAAATCCCTCCGCCTTTGCTTTTGTGGTCTCTGCTGGATAGTGTTAGGCTAATATCCATGTACAAATATTGCTACATTTCCTGATATTCTAATCTATTAGACTCATGCACGCATTACATCATAGACATGCACAGACTTTAAAGGAGATTTTCATTTTGCAGATATGTATTTTTGCTGAATTACAGAATTGACATGTTAACTACCTAGGAAATATTATAATGAGATAAGCATGACCATTAGCCTAGGCTAATGGTCCCACCTGCCCTTTCATCTGTATGTGATATTGCTGGCTTTCTTTATTTGGGTCGCGCTAACTGGATATATGCAAACATGGTTTCTCTCCACCAGATTGACCAGTTTACTCAGTTAATTTATCTAAAGCACAACATTTGTTTTTTTTATACCAGGTGGGGAAATCTAAAAATAATTTCTAGTTATTGGAGTTTTACTTTAATGATTGCCCCATAAGACTTTTATTTACATTCAATCTGGGACTGTCCACTGATTAAAGAAGATTATAAACTTCACCTATGGAAAACAGAAAACTATCAGTCAAAATAGACCTCCAGGGACTAAAAAGCATATTTAATAAAGCAGCGAATGTGACTTTCACCACACATTCTCTGGTGTTGAATAGAGCAATATCATTTGAAATTGCACCTAGAAGATTCACCTGCAGATTCGCCTGCAGTTAATGTTTGGGGAAAGTCAGATTCACTGCTTTATAAATATTCTCCCAGATACATTTTGCACTTTTTTAAGTTCTGAAATTCTAAATTATTAACATTTTCATGGATTGGAATAGTATGATGTATGTATTGGCACCTATACAAGCACAACGTAATTGCAATGGTCAAAACGCTTGTCTATGAGTACAAACATTGAGATAAACCTTTGGATTCATTTAGATGGTTTAAATATATGCTGTGAGTTAAGTTAAAAAAGGAATCCCTTTTTTGGCAGGCATGCAAAAGATTAGTTACGGTGGTCAGGCACATCTATTGTTATTATACAGGGTTGCTAAATTTTGAAAACATTTTATTTGACATGGGGAAATTTACTGATGAAGCACATTTACACTGACACAAATTCAAAAAAGACACCCTGCATTTACCAGCTCATATACATTTTATTATACATCAAGGACAATACAATAAAATATAAAACAGACTACAGAGTACAATAATCTGCAGCACACAACAATTAAAAGTGCATCCATAGTTTGAATATTAGGTCCAAACACACACTTTAGCGTTATAACCAAATTATGTGAACGTCTGCAAAGTGCAACAGCCTGCTTTGGATGTTATGGAAAAAAAAACGTAAATGAATGCATGTAAACTTTATTGGTAAAACCCTGGCTAATGGGATCTGGTATGAACAGATTACAGGGACAGTGATGAGCACCCCAGTAGCCCTGCTCAATGGGAGCAGTACCATGCCCTTGCAGTCACATCCTTTTTTAAATAAAATCTGTTTATAGGATATGTTTGTAGACAGCTTCCTTATAATATGGTACGGCTCCAGAAAAATAATTTTATTTTTGGAATGTTTGAATAAAAATTAAATGTATATGCATTCAAGTGGGCAGATATTTCCAGATATTAAAACTTTAACTCTCAGTTTGTTTTCAATAATGAATCCACATCAAACAAAAATACATTGCTCAGTAAAGTATTCTTTACATTTTTTCCCAAACACTTACAATCATGTTTCCAAACAACTGGCTCCAACTCTCTCTGCTTAGCTTCCCTTAACTTACTGTCCAGGACAAGATCACAAAGGCGAGCACATTCTCTGGCAGCTGCACACCTACTAGCTTGGAGAAGGGAGAGGGAGGAGCAGGGCAGTGGCTTGCCTTGCTGTGTTTATGGAGACACAAACAACTTACTAGCACACTCAAGGGTGGCTCCATGGGTCCATGCAAGGGAAAGGAGCCACCCAGAAAACAGGATATCAGGACTAGTGTTTGGGGGAACTTACTGATTCTGTGGGAAACTAAAACATGTAAACATTAAGGACCAGCATCCATTGTGATGGATGATTTAATCAGCATTTGAAATAGCTTGAAAACCTTTTGCCTTTAATGTAACTTTAGGAAGAATAGGATGTTTGATAGCGAAAGGTCTAAAGGTAGATTGGCAACTGCTTTTAATTTACATAGGAAATATACTGTATATAGGAAATCTGTAATGAGAGTTTCAGAGAAATATTGAGCTGCTGACTTTAATCTGAAAATACTATTGGCCTGACTGTCTCTGGTTTCAACAGCTTTTGAAGTCCTGACCTGGAACAAGCATCAGGGTGATGTTAGAACTCTTTATCTGTATTTATCAGAGGCTACAATATACACTAATGTAACATTTTAATGCACATTGTGTGTGTTAGAGAGCGCTGGCACACAGTGGAATGGTGGCAGGACTAAATGTCCTACGCATACGTTTATTTGCATGCAGATGGTGGGGGTGGCATGGTTGGTTTTAATTAATTTTTTTTATATTTTGTTATTTTTTACTTGTGTTTATAAATTTTTTTAAATTTTTATTTATTTTATTGTTTTTTGCTCTTTCCACTTTTTTTCAGTGCAGTTTCTGACAGCTTGATTACAATGCTCCAGTCTCACTGTTTACACAGAGCAGAGCAGAGAATGGACATTTTTCGCTCTGCTCCCCGCTCACCATTCTGAGTTCATTTGCTGTGGTCCTGGGTCCCCCAGAAGAGTAGGGGACCCCGAAAACCACGGCTGGGGGGCCGGACAAGATCGATGCTCGTTTGATACAAGTGATACAAGTGATCTGAGATCACTTGTACTAAATGAGCGGTGGCTCCCCCCATCTACATTTATCTATGCTAGCCCGCAGCAGGTCTAAATGTAGAAAAAAAACGTACCCGCCGTCCAGAACTGCATGTCCCGGGCGTCGGGCGATATGAATGTCACATCCCTGAGTTTCAAATCAATTGTGATATAATACCTAATGTTGAGAGGCGGAGTAGTAAGTGGGGGTTTAAGTTTAAGTAGAGGGTTTATAATTAATGACCATTAACGGCATTGGCTGGGGATGTCTACTATGTGCTTTTATCTGTATTATAAATAAAATTACATTTTAAATTGTATATTTATATGTGTCCTTGGGTACCCCAAAAGTCTATTATTGTGCCAAATATTTCTAATTTACATCAAACTTTAAGTGAAATAGCAAAACAGTTTTTACAATATACAGATTTCAGCCATATGTGCATTCAAAAAATAAAAGTTGAAACCCCCCCCCCCTTTTCCAATGATATAATAAAACAGGAGCCTATGGTATGTTAGAGGTGGCATGTGCTCCTTTGCATGAAAAGACATTAAGATCTTCTGTAGTAACAAATAAGTACACCTTTATACAAAGGGATGCCTTGAATTTAACAGAAGCTTCCTTAATACTCTTATCTCTCTAATGTTTTACCATGCAGCATACGTAAGACTTGAGCTATGTGATTTTCATATTTCAAACCACTATATTCTATCATTATTTCTTGTGTTGGAGCCGTGCTTTTTATGTTCTTTGTCTTTGAAGTTCTCTTTCTGATCCCTAATTAATTTTAAATTATGTGCAGACTGTGTATCAAGACAATGATGGGACATAATGTATTAGGTAGTAAAAGTTTTAAAATGTAAAAGTTTTATTATGCCATTTTCAGCTACCCTTTATCAAATTTTTCTTTACTTACTCACATTCTTTATTTCATTCTTTCTTTTGGTTTTCATTTTGTTTGCATGTTCTTTGATTGTTTGGCTATAATAGTTTTTTTTACCTGTAGTCATTCATAAATGTATTATATGGAAGATTGGGGCATTTTAGACACAATGTGCAACAGTTTATATTTGTATATCAAACAATGTGAAAGGTTGTTGCCATTGTGTGAGGACTACATACGTGCATTTAATAGCCTTTTTATTTTCCTCAGTGTGTAACTATAGGGAACTGAGCCTCAAAGCAGGATATGTATAGCCTTCCAAGGTCCGCTTTAAAAGCTGTTGCCCTTCAAAAGTTTTCTGTAACAATATTTAACACTGTAATACACAAACACTGTCAAAGCCTTTTAAGCTTTAAATGATTTAAATGTAAAGTATCTATCTATCTATCTATCTATCTATCTATCTATCTATCTATCTATCTATCTATCTATCCATCTATCTATCTATCTATCTATCTATCTATCTATCTACTATATTGCCAAAGGTATTGGGACACCCCTCCAAATCATTGGATTCAGGTGTTCCAATCACCTCCATGGCCACAGGTGTATAAAATCAAGCACCTAGGAATGCAGACTGCTTCTGCAAACATTTGTGAAAGAATGGGTCCCTCTCAGGAGCTCAGTGAATTCAAGCGTGGTACAGTGATAGGTTGCCACCTGTGCAATAAGTCCATCCGTGAAAATGTCCTTGCTACTAAATATTCCACAGTTAACTGTTAGTGGTATTATAACAAACTGGAAGCAACTGGGAGCAACAGCAACTCAGCCACGAAGTGGTAGGCCACGTAAAATTACAGAGCAGGGTCAGCACATGCTGAAGCGCAGAAGTTGCCAACTGTCTGCAGAGTCAATAGCTACAGACCTCTAAACTTTGTGTGGCCTTCAGATTGGCACAACAGTGCATAAAGAGCTTCATGGAATGGGTTTCCATGGCCGAGCAGCTATATCCAAGCCTTCCTTAACCAAGTGCAATGCAATGCGTTGGATGTAGTGGTGTAAAGCACACTGCCACTGGACTCTAGAGAAATGGAGACATGTTCTCTGGAGTGATGAATCACGCTACTCTGTCTGGCAATCTGATGGATGTGTCTGGGTTTGATGGTTGCCAGGAGAACGGTACTTGCCTGACTGCATTGTGCCAAGTGTAAAGATTGATTTATATTAACAGTTTAGTTTTACATTGTCAATAAGAGTAATTTTACTCCCACAGCTGGAAATGTAAAATAAACATATATATCTATATATGTATAGATACATCTATACATATATAGATATATCTATACATATATAGATATATGTATAGATATACCATGGGGATTGGTAGATTTCAGAAACATTTAGTTTCTGGTTGCTTAAGAGTTGCTATTAACAATAGGTCTAACTAATGCCATACCCCATACTATACCATATCATAACATAAACTCTGTATTGACTTAAAATAATATCATTTTGAAATGCAGTAATCAAAAGCAAATTAAGACAAATAGACACATTAAAACAAATTAAGGAAAATAAGCACACGATCGTTTCCAGTCAGCCAAAAAAATTGGCTGAAAATCTCGGCTTATACTCGAGTATATACGGTACATGCTGCAGATCAGCAGAACAGTGAGTACACGGGATTTTTTTTGTCTGGTTAGATTAGAGTTCTGGTTAGTGGAATGTCGGATAACAAAGAGTTTACTGTATATAATGATGAATTCCCTTACATCCAACCAGGGATCAGGACACATTAGTTTGACATCATTCAATGACACATTGTGCTAAATAGCATGTGGAAAATAACATGTTAGTATTTAACCACATTTTAGTGCTGTAAGAATTTAGGAAACCTTGAAATACCTGTTTGCCTATTGTCCGCGTAAAGATTGAAACTAATGTGATGAGCATTGCGTTGTTTCTAGTGTCACTCCCCAGCCATGCTGGCCGGGGAAGAAGCCAGAGGAGCATGAACTGTATGTTGTCAATGAACAGCCTGCCATATGACATCAGATCTTTGGATCTAACAGTTTTATGCATTGGTTATTATGTAGTTTTATTGTATATTAAGGTAATTATTTATAACTCTCTGTAAGGATATACTGTACCACATTTTCATGTAGATAAAATTGCAAATACATAGGTATTTTACAAAACTTGAGCAGACAAAATCTGGAGCAGGGCAACCAATCAGCTTCTCTCTTCAGTTTGTTCAGTTAAGATTTGAAAATGAAAGAAAGAAGCTGATTGGTTGCCATGCACAGCTGCTCCAGATTTTGTCTGCTCCAGTTTTGATAAATTCCCTTTAGTTTTTCAATTTATACAAACATTCAGCTTCACAGATAACATACATCTTTCCCATCAATTTTGTTCACTTTGCTCACTTTGCCTTAATCTCTGGAAGCATTATTAAAACATTTTATTTAAAAGTTAATACATTGTGTAATGTTGCTTTTTTTAGTTCATGAACATCTTTAATACAGCTGGCACATTATGGTACTGTAATTGAAAAATATCTACCAGCTAACAATTTGATTTATAGTTGCAAAATATGTGGAAACTCATAAAAACCATTTAGAAGTAATAGTTATTTTTAAAAAGTATGCTATATGGGTTTTCATTTATGGCATTGCTTAGGTCTGACCAAGCATGATACTTGAATTACTGCTAATTGTGTTTCCATTCCTAGCATGACACTCACCATACTCTGAAATGATAACTTGTATTGGCAATGTGCCACTATGAGAAAGGGCAGTGTATTTAGGCAGACTGGCCTATACATGCAGAGTAATATTCCATAGTGATGTAAGGGCCGTCTGCCAAGAATCAAAAAGCACCAGATTCGTCTTTGTGTAATATTGTTGTGTAAACACGGCCAGTTTGGCTGTGTTTACACTACAATATTACACAGGGACGAATTAGGTAATCACTAGTGCTTTTCGACAGAAGTACTACAATATAAACAAAGCTGCTGCCTAGGGCAGGTACCACTGTTATACATGGTATTTGAACATCTGAGGTCTTTTTTGTAAGGTAGGGGGGTGAGAAGGTGGTGGAATGATACATTTTTTAAAGTGCCATTTTAATTAAGTTGCCACTGACCGGGTTTTTGCCATTTTAAAATGTAAGTTAAATTTTCAGAAAATATTCAATAAACTGCATACTTAAAAATAAGGAACTTTTTGCCCTTGTTAACCGTTTCCCTCTTTGGCAGTGGAAAATGATCTATTGTTCACATTCTGGCCCCCCTCCTCCCCATCCCTATGCTCCTTTAATGCGTTGAGGGCATTTCAGTATTTTTGGCACATCTACATATTTTTCCCGTTGTTCAAATTTCAGGTTAATCAGTACTTTCTAGGCTTGCTTACTTATTTTTTTTGGTATGAAAACCAAGCTCCATCAACAAGGTGAAGTAGAGCTAAGAAAACAACAAATATATAAACTTTCGATATGTTTGAAAACCATTTTTTAAAATATTTAATATTTAGGAACAGGGACAGCATCATGCATATTATAAAGAGCTTTATTACAAAATAGTCATGATCCTTACAGCAGTTGTTACAAATGTTTACCTTGCGAAGAGGGTGTATATACAGTATGTGTGTTAATAGGGTCCTGAGTGACAACAAGTGTGCATTTGAATATGGATCTAGTATATAGGGGTTACTCTACTGAAAGTATAGAGACTGTTCACTTTGCAAAATAATTGTTCACTGAGATGATAAAATAAAGCTGTGTTCACTTCAATTAACCAGTCATGTGCTAGCTAAAATCCTGTTTAAAACTAGTACAGTATGTCTACCCTAATGTACAGTATATTACAAAAATCCAGCAAAAAAACCTATAACAATAACTGTACAAACTATCTTACTAGTAAATATTAAGGGTGCGTTCACAACAGCAGCCGCACTCATCTGCACGGCTACTGCTGCGCGTATACCCGGAGAGTGACGATGCTCTCGATCAAGCCTCATTACACTTTTTTTGTCAGAACTTTATTGAAATGTCACAAGTGAAATTTCATTTAGTTCTGTGAGCCTACCGAGGTGCGATGCAGTTGTTCTACTTCTCACTGTAGTGTGCATAAAAAAGTACTGCATGCCATACTTTTTTAAGCGCACACCACCAGAACACGGTGGTTTGAACCGAGCCCATCCATGACAAGGCAAATTGCCTTATCTTGTATTCGGGCTGCACCACAAAAAGCGGCCAGTGCAACCCAAGTGCAGATGGTGTGAACCGGCCCTAAGAAAACAAGTTTTTCAACATGACTGGCTGTACGCCATATCAACGGTACTACATTTTTTAAAAAACTTTGTTTATCAGTTCTCCTTCACCTTGTTAATAGGGATGTGGGAGCTATAGGTGTTCTACCAATCTGGTTAGTTTACATTAACACACACACAAAAAAACTTTTTCATAACTGTACAAACTGTCTTAAGTTGCATGTCTTATCTGTTTTCTTTGCTTTTGTTTGTAATTATTATTGTTGTTTTTACTGTTATCATTACAATTTGCTAACTAGTCTTTTCTGTTTTATTTCAGATATGATGTCGACTGCAAAAGTCCCAATTTAGCAAAACATGTAAGTTGAAATTTTATGGTCTTTCATTCCCTATACAGTCTGTGCTTAATATTTATGCCTTATATGTGTGGGGAAAACGTTTTTTATTCCCATCAAGTACAAATATGTTTTGGCTAGTTGTAAAAGTTCCAACTTATTTGCATAATTTTAATTATAGATAGTTTACATTGCTTGATTATTGTTGACTTCATTAACAAGAAGGGGAATAGTCACTCTGGGAAAAATATTCTGTACTCTGACTTCTGGCGGTTAAATGGCTTTTTTTTTTTTACCAGAATCTTTTTGTTTTTCTGTGCTGTCCATTTTTTTCTTCTTTAATGCTGTCTTTTCCTCTGATGTTTTACATTGGGTTTTGCTAAGGTAAATATCAAATATTGCACAGGTCATTTCACGGGGGCTGTAGGAAGCACACATGTAGAAGCATTCATATGTAAAGGCATGGTATGGTAATAGTTGGGATCTCTATCTGTGTTATGTATCCTTTCTCCATGCTAAGATTGTCTCTGTCCATCTCGTTTATTCTTTAACCATCTCTAGCATGTCTACAGTCTCTGACCATCTCTTGCTCATAGTCTCAGACCATCTCCTGTAGCGTGCCAATAGTCTATGACCCTCTCCTGCTGAATGTCTACAGTCTCTGACAGAATTGTGTTACATTACATTTTCTGACTATTGTGTGGGGCCTACAAGGGGTGTCAGGGCCCCCCAGTTTTAAGTAAGTTGACCACCACTAGTTTAAGTGGAGGTTTCTAAACAAACTAATGATATTACAAATCATCTGTCATAGTCTACAATTAAATGCATTATTTTGATATCTAGCATTTGAGTTTGTTAAGTATGTAGGAAGGCATTTTTATTAGAGGTGAAATTACTCTGTAGATGATAATGTAAAGAAAGAGAATGACTTCCACATTAACTCTTTAAATGTTTTGGACCTGGTTGCAGTTTTCACTTTATTTTCAAAGTCATTGTGCAAAAAGACCAGTAAAAATAATGAAAATGATTCCAGATATATAATTTCTGCTACCATAAAAATGAACTTAATGAATAGGGAATAGGCTGGATGGGTCTGTTATACAGTTTGAATATGTCTTGGTGACAACTTTCGTGCTTTTTTTTTTCCCCACAAAATGTTTTTTTCCCCACAAATGTTTTTATTGTTTTCAAATAGACATTGCAATAAAACAGAAAACCAACTTAAATAATTTTAAAAGCATAGACAAAGTAGTCAAACAATTTTGTAGGGATTATTTTAAAAATAACAATTACAATTAGGAATGAAAACCAAATAGAACCATTGGCTACGTGGATAACACCCCAATAGAGGGAACCACTGTAATCTGATTCCGGATGTCTAAGCCACATGGGTGAACAATAACAGGGTGGAATATGAGCTAGGACTGCCCATTGGGAGTAGAGTGAAGTCAGGAAAAGGGGTATAGAGCATTAAATAGGTTTAAACTTTAATAGGGCGGGTAGGCACATAACACATTTCGCAGGAGATCCCATCAAATCTGTAGATGGATTGGGTCAAAGTTCAACGAACTATCATAGTTGATCCAAGCCTCCCAAATCTTCTCGAATTTAGTGTAGGAATCATCCAGGATAGCTGTGAGTTGTTCATTAATCATTACACTTGAAATGCGGTTTTTAACTTCCATATAACTAAGCACAGGGGATTTCCAGGATCTAGCAATTGTTTGTTTAGTGGCCATGGATATGTTGAAAATCAAGCATTGTTGATTTCTGCGTAATCCCATTATGGGCTTATGTAGAAGCGCTTCTCACGGATTTTTGATCAGATTACACCTCAATACAGTATTAATTAGAGCATAACTTCGGGTCCATAAACGTTTGGCCTCAGGACAGTCCCACCAAATATGTTTAATAGTGCCCAGATATCCACAATTTCTAAACCATTGAGGGGAGTGAGAGGGGAAGAATTTGTGGATGCGGGACGGTGTGTAATACCAGTGAAATAATACTTTATTATTAATTATTATTATTATTAATTAATAATACTAATACTTTTTTTTTTACCTATTAGTGGTTAGTCCAGACGTCTTTACTTAATAAGTTTCATTGTAGTATTTTTTTCACTTCAAATACCAATTGGGTACTTTTCACTTTGTAAGGAAAACTGTATTCATGTACTCATATAATAAGTATGTTGTTTAGTGGTTTTTGGTATACAATAGTTTCCCTCTTTGTGTGCATAGCAAGCAGGAGCAAGAGTCCATTAAGGCATTCCATTAATTATTGAATGACTACCCTTATCTATAAGAAACATTTCAATCTAGTTCTAGTTAATATACTATAATTTGCATTTATGAGGGATAATTGTTGCGCTCATCTCTGTCTTAATGCAGTTCCTGTTACCATCTACAAACATAACACATGCATAGAGACATTTAGAGATTAATAATCTGTATATTAAAATTCATACTGACACTTGATGAACCTAAAATTCATCTAGGAGAGCCCTAGTGTGCCTTGTGACAAATAGGGAGATTATAATTACATATTTTTGGTCTGCATTTGGGAAGTGCAACTGCATTCAGAAAGAGCTACGGCATCAATCACTTTTTTCAGTGTAAATTTGCCCTTAGGCTTTTAGTAGTGGCTGCTAGCCATAAGCAAGTAATCTATCATCATTCATGCTAAAGACATCAGTGTTCATACTTCAGGAGTCACTGTTGCCTGATATGGTAATAAAAGTCAGGGTTAGCAAAGGCATATTTATTTTAAAGTCAATTTGAAGACTGTTGGCTCTTACCTCCTGTAGTTAAAGATTATAAGGCTAGGTCCACACCTAGACAATTTATCGCATGGCAAAAGGATATCGCACAAAACAAAGATTTGCATTCAAGTCTCTGGAAGCTGCTCACACCTTTGCGACTTGTCGCACGGTAGAAATCACCTGTCGCACAAAAAGGTGCAGGAGCTATTTTCAGGCGGTTGTTGTGTGATTTGGGTCCTATAGACATCTCTATGCATTGAAAATCGTGAGACAACCACGTGGTTTTCAAAGCAAAATCGCACAAACAAAAATATGCGACAACCGCACGAAAGCAGCTCACCAGCTCAATCACCTAGGTGTAAACCTAGCCTTAAAGATCTTCTCTATGGAAGTCCTTAGACATCTTTATAGTCTCATTAAAAAATTGCAAAAGCATAACAGATTTTATTGTAAAATAAAATCCATTATATTTAAATGTACACTCCCAAAAAACCCCTTGCTTTTTCTTGAAACAACATCTTGAGCACTGTTTGAAAATGCAGTGAGTAATCCTTACCCACCCAGTGCGGTTTTTATTTATCATGAAAGGCACAAATTGGGTCATTACCTTGAAAATGTTTTCCTCTTGCATGCTCATTTTTTATCTGAGTTTTCTTCACCCCAGCAGTCTTTACAGTCTCTGAATTCTGCTTAGTTGTATTTACATATTACATGTGTTTTTTTTTCTCAAATTATTACAGTATTTGGCTATTCCTATCCCTACATAATCACTAAAATACTTGTAAATGGCGAAATTAAAGTTCCAAGTTTTTAGGCTGATCTAGCGTTGAGTAATTATTTTAATTAACAAACTTTGATTTTCATGTGTTTTTTTATGTTATCATCACAATAGGTTGCCAGGTCATTACCAAAAAATGTTAGGAAGTATTTAGGTGAACTAACATGTATGATGTCTGCAGTTTTATTGCACTTCCAACTAGGGTTGCACAGATACCAAGTACATGTACACGAGTACATGTACCGATACTTTTCAGCTCCAAGACTACACTAGAGAAAAGTTCAAAAATTAGGAGGCAGCTGTCATTTGTAAGGAGCACACGGAGCTCCTGGGATTTGTACATCTCTGTTTTAATGTACGATTTTGTTTTTATAAGTATAAATAAAGGGATGCACAGATACCAGTTTTGCGAGTACAAGTACTGGTACTTGCCGAGTACTTACAAGTACGAGTACTGATACATTTTTGTTTATTGTAATGTGACAGTTTTTCTAAAACAATACAGACTAATGATTTCAGGACATTGGTGGAGTGCCAGAGCTAGGTCCCAGCTGCAACCTCTGCAACCCTGGTAGTTCTTGTGAAAATGCCAAGTATCTGCACTGGTACTCGAAAAGTATCTGTGCATCCCTACTAAGTCCCTACTAAGTAGAAAAGCCACCTCTATTGTCATATATAGAAAGCAGTGCTCATGCACAATTGCAGTATACATTATCCTAAGAAGAACACGTAGCTAGCAAGAAACAATGGAAACCAATTATACAGTAGCAAATGTTCTTAATTCCTAAAGTGTAATTATATTAATTTCAGATAAAAATCTGGAAGTATAAAATAAGATCTTGTAATTATTAAAAGCCCTTAGCATAATTCCTGACATCATCTGCTGTGCTTCTCAATTAATGTATAGCAAGATTTATTTTTTATTTTTCTGCTGATGACATTTAGATCTGATTTTTTTCTTTCTGGTTTCCTTCTTTTAGATTTGTCCATGTTTTAATATTATCATAAGTTCACATTGAGGTACATGTAGTTTGTTATAAGTTTCAACCATAGCTGACATTTAACCTTGCTCTTTGCTCAGAAGAAAAGAGGAGGCAGGCAGGGGCATCATTTCACCATAATCCTTAGTAATATGGACTATGCTGTCATTAGATATATCTCTTTTCTGGCTGGCTAGAAATATTCAGTTGTAACATTGAATTAGAGATAAATCAAGTACGAAAACCCCTTTGGTTAGATAGAGTTAACCTTTCCCCGTCGTGTGACACTATGAAAGCTTCATCTTGGCGTTGTCTCCTCCAATCACTTCAGCTTTGGAATATCGCCAGTAGATTAATTATTTTATGTTTTTGACCTGTTTGATTATATGTTAAATAAAATAAATATAGTATCACCCATATTGCACCAGAAGAGGTTATCTGGTATAATAAATCATGATTTATTGAATTAAATGTATTTCCTTTTGTATGGATATGAAATTTAGGTTGATGTAGCATTATTGATAGACTGTATTAAGTATGGTTGTTCAGATACCAGTTCAGATACCAGTGCCGATACTTGGCATTTTCACGAGAACTACCAGGGTTGTAGCGCTTGCAGCTGGGACTTGGCTCTGGCACTCCACTACTGTCCTGAAACCAATAGTCTATATTGTTTTAGAAAAACTTTCACATGACAATAAACAAAAATGTATCAATACTTGTATCTGTGAGTACTTGGACAAGTATCAGTATTTGTGCTTGAAAAAATTGCATCAGTATACTTTAAAACAGAGATGCACAAATCCCAGGAGCTCCGAATGCTCCTTAAAATAACAGCTGCCTCCTGACATTGGAATTTTTCTCTAGTCTAGTCTTGGAGCTGGAAAAGTATCTCTACATGTACTTGTACCGAGTACGGTACTAGCTATCTGAACATCTCTAGTATTAACCCAGATTTTATATTGGTGATATTAGTAATCTTATTTTGCAAAATGAATATCATGTATGCATGAATGGTCTGGCTAATTGTTTACAACAGCATCACTCCTATTGCTTCTAACTGAGATATGTATTTTATGAGAAACATATTTTAAATACCATTCTAATATATCTAATAACCATTAGACACAGTATAGGTGTAATGTTTATATTTCATTATATGTGTACATTTTTTTTACATATGGCCACAAGCCATGTCTGATTTTGGGAAATACAGTTACATACATTTTCATGAATAGCCTTCATGTGTAAAGATGCATTGGATACCGCAATTTACAGGAAGGAACACCTTTTTATATGTATATATTGCAAGAAAATAGTGGACTGGCCTACCAAATGTGTCAGGTCTAATATGGGTTGAAATCTGATCGACATGGGTCAGTATGATTATCTCTTTTTTTCAAAACCATTTTCACACCCTTAAGTCCTCATAGATTCTGCCTCTTTTGCAAATAGATGCATGCCTTGAAACGTAATCCATGCTGCTACTTTGTCTGTTTATGTGTTCCTGTTTTAATATACAATTATCGTTTTCTTGTGTTATTTAATGAACATGATCTTGCCAAAATAACATAATTTAAAATCTAACCTTAAATATCTGACCAAAGCCTGACAAATTACAGATACTGCTAAAACTGATATTCAGTTTGTTTGCAGAATGTGTAAGGTTGATTTATATGTGTTTACATGCAGTGGGTTGGCATGTTTTATGTTTAGTTGCTTAAAATATTATAACTCAGTTTCGCAGTTTAACATCTTGGCAACTGGTTTACCTAATTAGAAAAATTTCACAATCCTAAATTAGATTGGACCACAGGATGAATCAGTGATGGTATTTGTTTATTTATTTTAAAACACCCTGAGGGGTGTACAATTTATGGAAACTGGATTACAACAGAGAAGACCGATTCTGCAGTAATGCAGAGAAAAAAAAGGAAAGAGATTCAGGATGCAAAAAGCGTGATTGCCTGGGGATTTGAAAACTTTGATAAGTGCTAACACTGTGACCTGTGGAAAAATAATTCACCTTGTTTTTTCCTAGGCTATAGACACCCTATTCCTTTACTTAGCCACTTCAACTCATTGGGCATGCCCTGTACATTTAGGCATTGAAAGGGTCAAAACAAGTTCATGGCTGCATTGAGTAAGAGAGATAATTCCAGGTTCCTCATTTACAGTTAACAGAAAACTAATCAGTTGTAGAGGCATTAAAATCGCTGCCTATTGATAATTTTGAGTATTATAGCTTTTCATTGTTTCGCAGGCTCACACCATTTTGAGGCGTGCAATATTAGGTATCTATTTACTCAACACAACCTCATCTTTTATTTTGTATGCAAATTAGGGATTGTACTGTGTTTGTGTGCACTAAAATTCAATTAACTATATTTTTCTACTGAGAATACTCTTTTGATAAACAGCTGTGCAAAACGTGCATCCTTTTTTCTATAGGGCCCCTGCTTTCAGAAAGTATGGGGGGTTTTTCAATAAATTTCTAGCCAGAAATTCTGATATTGTATGTGCAAAAAATGAGAAAATTGCTCCGGAGGCAAAGAGGTTAATCGAAGCTGGGAATATCCAGATCTTATTCCAGATGTTTGGTTCATGGGATTCATAAATACTAGCATTATCAGAAAAAAGCCCACCAAATTATGGAGTGTCACAAGCATGGAACTTCTGTTAATTGTTAGGCTAATTAAGGAAGCCCTGATGATACATCGGATATAACGGAATGATTTAAATATAGAACTTGACTCAAAGAAAAATACAGCTTAGTTGGCTATAGTGTATACCATAGCAATGTCCTACTAAGTAAACGTTGTACATTTATTGCAGCAAATTACTTAATTATCAATTTAGCAAACAAGAACTGAATACACACAAGTTTAAGTCATGTAGCATACCTTTTCTGGACAGTAAAATATTCTAGCTTCAACTACTTACTGTTATGAGCTATGCATTATGGTGTAAATTGTTGTATACCCCAGTGATGTTGATCTCCTTTATTTTTTACAGGATTTTCTTGGACAGATGTTTTGCACTTTGGGTGAAATAGTTGGATCTCAAGGAAGTCGTCTCGAGAAGTCTGTAACGTAAGTATTAAACAGGACTTTTTTTTCTTAAAGTGATTTATTCTGAGATTAGGCCGGTGGCTATTGAATTTTTTTTAAGTGCATTATTGTCAATTTTTACTACAGGATGGGGTTTATCTAGATGACAATTTCTTAGTGTGGTGACAAGCAAATTCAGTTTTTAGTTCTGTATTAAAACACCTGTCTATATAAGTACACCTATACTGGGGATATGGCCATCTATAATTTTAGCCAGATGCATTCCGCTCAGCTCCTGCTGCCACTCCTGTAATTTAGCCTACTGCCATTGTAAACAAACCCACTCTGGGATCTGAATTAAACTGGAATCTTCCCTCCTGTCCACTGCTGCCACACATCAAGGGGGACGGCAAGAAAAATAACTAATGCTGATTGTGTGGCCCAAGATAGTGCTAGCTCCCACACCATTAAAAGCAAGAAAGCTTCTGCCAAACTAGGGCACTTTGCAGTATGAAGGGCATAAGAGGCCTAATTGCGGGGATCTTGAAAATGTTGCTGTCTCCTGTTCCACTTAACTCTGATGCCCAGTCTGAACCCACCCTGTCTGAAGTGCACCTGGCTGTTATTAAAGGAAATGACTCTATCACAACACAGATACAGAGTCTTACCCTTTCAAGGCATGATATCCAGAAAATTAGAGTATGTATGTCCTCTGTGCAAGGAAGGGTCAGAGACTTAGAGAATATGCCATACCGTTGAAATACGATGTAGCCCTGTTACTGTCTAACACCAGCATGCATGATATGAAACTGTAAGTCCACCCCAAAATTCATAGAAAATTGGCTATACTCTAAGTTTTTCAGCGCATATCTTTTAGTGCATTTTGTGGTGAAGAGGGCTCACAGGGTGCCTGGCTGTCCACTTCCACAGAGCAATCCAACTTGATCCTTTCTCATTAAGCTCCTAAGCTGCCGCCTCACATAGACCTTTTCTCATTAAGCTGCTGTCTTAACCTGGTTAGATTGAAATACAAAACCCTGCAGCACATTCCTGATTAACTACTACCAAGCACCTACCATTCCCTTATGTTGGACAGTGATGGTAACACAGGCTTTCAAACAGCTAATGAATTGCGCTACATGATATTTCAAACTGCACTTTTCCCCCCACTGGTAACCCAATTTGATCTTCCTACATTTTATAGAACAATTTGGGTTAGGTCTACTGTTCTATTTGTTTCTTTTCATTTTTATTTATTTGACTGTTTTAGTGGCTTACTAATGTCCTTGACTTTGTGGTCAAGCCTCTTCTCAAGAGGGTATCACCAAGACTTTCCTTGTCATCTTGTATCATTACCAACTCAGACTGTTATCTATGCCTCTCTCCTGCTAAAGCTACAGGACGTGGACTTTAATGGCCAGATATCAGACGGCCATTGCATGCCTGCAAGAGAACAAAATATACCACTGATCAAGCAGACAAAGATGGTGCCAGCTCCCAGCTTCCTTCTTCTATCATAATCTTGGTGCATCTGTAACTCATAGCACTGTTATGGAAACATGATTGTTATATTCCCTAAATTGACACTGGGCAACGGACTCTGATCTTACAATTTCTAAATTAAACAAAAAGTACTGGGAGAATAAAGTATACTCTTCCCAATACTTAGAGCCGGCTTGGGACCTGGCTGCTGTCACAGTATTGAATGGGAATATATGTGGGAGGTGTTCTGCACAATGGGGATTGGCCCAAAATGTAACAAATGGATACAACTTATAACTTCTCTCCAACAGCTAGAGTTCTTAATAATAATTCCCTGGCAACCCTCTTCCATCTGGGGAGAGGAATTATGCAAGGTTGTCTGCTCTCACACCTGTGAGACCTCAAGAGCTATTAAACCTGTTGCACTGGCTGTCAGACAAAACCCTCATATCACTGGATTCATTAGTCATGACGGGAAGAATAAAACAATTCTATACACAGATGATGCCCTCCTCTTTGTAGGAGACACAACTCATTGGCATGACTACATAACGAAGCTTTGGTAGATTCCTGGGTCTAACAATCTACGTTACTTTCACTTGACCCACTGCCCCACCCAGTCCATGATAGGCAACAGCAAATTAGGATTGTTGACTCCTTCTGCTACTTGATTGTGATAATCTTCACAGTCCCTTGGGACTGTGTTAGGCATAACTTACTCCGCTTGCCTCCAGTCTTTGGTTTGAAGAAAAGTCTAAAAGTAGGCCCCCCTCCCCCTGAATGTAGTCGGCTGGGCAAACCTTATTAAAATTATATGGCTATCATAAATTAGAAACATTTAATTTCTAAGAGTAAGATGGATTGGCAGTTACTAACTAACTAACCCCTGGCTGTACTACCTAGTACAGCATTATTAGACTTGTGGAAAAAACAAAAATTACCCATCTGTCTTAACTATATCTTGCTGATACACTTAAATTGCCTCAGCAACTACAATCAGGGTCCTCCCTCCCAAGATCTTAATAGTCAACAAAATCTTTCTAAATTAACCATACATAAAACAGAAATTATATATCATTCACATCCAACTTTTCATGCAAGAAGCCTCATTTCCAAAATATGCACTACTCTTTTTACCAGCTCTTATATCACATTGCTAAAGAAAATGGACCGACGACCTAGGTCAGATTACAGATGAGCAGTGGCTTGAGGCACTAGAGCTATTGAGGCTTACACAGCTATTTCTTCTCCACGCAATGTACTGGGTGCACCACGGTATGGATCATTGAATGATGCTAACACAGACCAGCTGTTTTTCTGGCATCAGGTTTTTCTCAGAAGCATACTGCCTGTTTAGATCCTCAGTGGTTCTCCTGTTCAATTACAGGGTGAAGAACATTTTTAAAATTCTAATGGCATCGATCCTATTAGCTGTTCTGCTCATTTTACTTTGACAGTTTAGTGTATCTGACTGACTGTAATGTATCATAGAAATTAATCTGTGTGTGTGTTTAACCTGATATTCCTGGCATCATCCCCAAACTCCATGTGTATGAAACTTAATTAGCTCCTAAACAAATCTGCTGTTATATTCCCATAGAAGCACAGGCTTTATTATGTTTTGCAATGAAATATGCTCTCTAAGAGCGGTTTCTCCAATGAATGTTTAGGCATTTGAAAAAAACATTATATTATGAAAGGCTGTAATGATGATGAAAACCTTTCTAGCTTTTTTATAGCACAGTTTTTGTATGCAGTTCTAGGTGATTTGCATGGACCAATGTGTAGCCAGATGTTTGCTTGACCTGCTTACTGTTGGCACATCTCATAAATGTAATATAACCACCACTTCACCTCTCCCAGTTAAACAATTTACTTTTTCTACATCTGTGTTTTGCAGTAGTAGTTGTAGTGCTTACTTCACAAATAATATACTCAATACTATATACTAAGCACAAAAATGAAGCTATATTGCATTTCACAAACACTTTTATTTGCACATCATTATATATAAAGATCCACATAATTCGCACAAAACAGACCACCCACTGTAAAACCAACAGATCTGTCTTTAACAACCAAGCTGACCTGGGTACCCCCGCAATCATCCAGACCCAAAGAGAGTAGAGCTCACTGCTTCTATGGGTACTAAACGTAACCTTTATATTTTCAGGATATCTTCATCTCTAGCTGTGTGAAAACCAGGGGAAATTATATATTGCAACGGTCGTGCATGTAGGTCCACATAAGCTTATTTGCATTCAGGTAGCAAAAGACTTGCTTCAAATCCACTCCTCCAATTGTCCAGAGATATAAAGTCTGCTGTGAAAACTACTGAGCACTGTGAGAGAAATGTCATCTTTACATAGACAAGCAACCTGAGTCTAATCTAGTGTGACCTTTAACAAAAGAAAATTTCTCATATGAAATGCATGCTTCCAGGTCACTCACATACACAGCCGACATGTATGTTGTTACTTCATCCTGCTATGTACAGGTGTTACTGAGTCGCGCACTAACCACTTTGTGCTTACACTGTCCATTTACTGCAGCCCTCAAACATGTAAGAAAATAAATGAATGAAGATCGACCTCTAATGTGTGTGGAAATACAAAAAGGAAATATACTACAAAATATAAAAAAAATATATAACCAATAAAGATTTTCTTATTTCACATAAAACATTTTTTTTTTTAAATATGACAGTTCTAAAATAGCAAATGTGTATTTCATAATCCTTAAAAACATGCATGCAAATATAAACCCTTACCAATATTTTAAGCACTATATTACTTCAATAAGGTGTGGCCAGTCAGAGTATAAGACTGCATATGCAAACTCCCTGGCCTGAGTAAATATGATGATATGTTTCACCTTTATCAGTGATCTTTTTCTTAACGTGATACTCAGGGAAAAGGTTTTTAAGCTACTCTATTTCAAATGATAATTACATCACTTACAATGAATGCTGCTCCTTGATTTTCAAAAGTTTTAGTTTTCTGTAGAATCAACTGGTCCCTGGAGTGCTGATCCTGATGTCCTGTTTTAGGCTGAATCCTTTCCCTTGCATGGTCCTTTGGAGCCACCCTTGTGTGTGCTTGTAAGCTGTGTTTGTCTCCACAAACACACAGGAGAGCAAGGCAAGACCCTCCCCTGCTCCCCACTCCTCCCTTGTCCAAGCTAGTAGATATCAAACTGCTGGAGACTGCTTAGACCCTTGTGATCGTGTACTAGACAGGAAGTTCAGGGAAGCGGAGTTGGGATAGTTGAAGCCAGCTGTTCAAAAACAGGATTACTGTAAGTGGTGGAGCACAAATTTAAAGAAATACTTTGTTGGGTAATGTATACCCAACATGTTTAATGAGTTAAATAATACATTAAGGCAAGTGTGCCTACTGGTACTCTGATCCCCCCAGGATATATACTCTGGCTGTGGGCATCACAACAGCCCCACAGGAAAACATAGCATAGGGCAGTGGAAGTATTGAGAGCTGAAGTCAATGAAAGAAGGATCTGGGACAGCCAAGCTTCAGGATAGGCAGCAAACAAGAGAGGAACCCAGAAAACAGAAAACATAGCCGAGGGCCACTACAGGAAGCAAACAAGATAGTGATCTGATAAATGTAATTGAGGGTCAGTCTAGAATTAGTAATACGGGGACACACGTGATCAGCCAGGAAAGCTCACTGAGCCATAAACCAATCCTACAGATGGGGGGGGGAGGGGGGGGTGGCCAGACTTACTACTCCGCAGCTGAGAAAGACAAAGCTACAGTTAGCAACACAGGCTGCTAACAATGTGGCTGGATTCATGACCTAACATGTGATTAGGATAGGGCTGCAGCCAGCAACACAGGTTGCCTAACTTTGATACATCATTGTATAATGCTATCTCCATCCTTAAAAGTTTTTGGTAGAGTAAATAATGAAATCCATTTGCAAATTAATATATATATAGATGTTATATTATATAAGTATGGATGGTCCACAAGCCTATATAATTCCTACATCCAGAATGGAACTGCTCCAGTATATGAATCGTTATTCACAAAAAAAGAGACTACAAAGGCCTTTTGCACAGGAATTACATTGTTGCAATAAGGTATTTTCTGAAGAAAGCCAAAAAATACCAAAATATTTTTTCAGTCATATAATTGGGACTGCTTGCTTTTTGGGCGAGAGTCACCTTTAATTACATACATAATACTGCTGGGTCATCTGCAGCTATGTTTGCCTTTCCTCTATAATCCACTCTAAGAGGGCTATTATTTGAATTATTAAGGTACTGCCTTTCTTGGGACAGGAGGGTCTCGTCATTTCACATTATGGTACATGGTTGTTTGATATTCACAGCTGCTTGTGTCTCTACCTTGCAATCAACTACACAGTTTCTACTTGAACAAGGGATCACATGTATTTACTGTATACTCACAAACAGTGCTATTTATTAGATGTTAGTCGGAAGCTTCTGCATGAAAACCATTTTATTGTTATGCTTTACTTGGCATGCTCTTTTATATCCCGAGATTGCATATCGTTTTTTAACATTTGTACATGTTTATATTTGTGTGTGCATTTTTAAGTATTATTAAATAAATATTTGCTGTTTAAGTACTGTTTTGATGTCTGTGTCATGGTAACTGGCAGACTTTTATATTCATATTGCTAGTTGTATACATTTAAGACACAGTTTACATAAACTTCTCAAGGCCTTTCTCAACACCTCTCTTTTTTTATTCAGTGCCCCGTCCAAGTTAAAGCCACCAGCTTATACAGTTGTCACAATACATTCTCCTATCGGCTCCACCAGGATTACGTGTACCCTGTCAAACAAATGCAAACCGCATGGAGGGGGTGCTTGGGCTGCTGCGTAGCATCAACACATTTTGCTCATGTAAGAGCTTTGCTAGAATGCAAAGAGCATGCTTGAGCTCTTCCTTCTTATTTACCTTATCAAACAGGGGAGGAGTTTATTTTTTTCAATTCCATTGGCTAGTTTAATAACACAAACTTTCTCCCATCATTTAATCCAATATATGGGTTAAATGAGAAGGCACCACCATATCTGCTAAATAATAATCTTCTATATTGAAATCACAAGACTACTCCTAATTTCAGCTTCTGATATAACCCTTTTGGTTGCAGAGTTGCATGAATCCAGGACCATACTTTTGCAACAATATGCCAACAAAATCACCTCAGAGGCTAATTCGGAGCTCATAGATACCTTTTACTTTTATCACTTAGGGGACTTATGGTGTGAAGCAAAATGTATAGCTACTGGGCTTTTCTCCCTCTCAAAACTTATATCACTCAGGTGTTCCATAAACCGAATTCCCAACTGTCTTTTAGATTTTCCAATATATTTTAGATTGCATGAGCAAATTAGCAGCTGCTCTACCCTTATCATAGAACAAGCTGCTAATATTGTATTGCTTTCTCCTTTCAAGATGGTTTCTTGTCCCTCAGAGACTACACAAATGATTCCTTAACACTTTGCCATTGTAACTCCTCAGAAGAGACATTCTTGCAAATCTTTTGGGCATATCATATTCTTCTACCTCTGTGGACTTCTGTGCATGGCTTGACTCACAAATTGACAGGTCAACTTGGGTATCAATCCGGCCTCATATTTGCTTCACCTTCAGAATTTTTCTAAACACCGCTATAAGAGAACCTTACTTATTCATTTACTTAATGTAGCCAAAATGTGCATACTGATTTTGTGGAAAGAGACGCATGCTCCTACGATTGCTCTTTGGTTTAATAAGGATAATGAGATCAGGGACATGGAGAACCTTACCATTGCTCCTTATGACATAGAAGAACCACTCAAAACTTGGTTTTACTGGCATAAATTCACCTTCACATCGGAGTATTTGTCCCTTCTGTCTGGTTAGGTCTCTTGGGGCCCACAACTGGTTTGCTGTATAAACCCTAACTGCTTATTTTGCATAATTCATCATTTCTACCCTCCAGGTAGGGCTGTTCCTTTTCCTACCTGCCCTCCCTACCTCCCTTTCAGTTCTTGGTTCCCTTATTGGAGTAATCCCACCCCACCCCACTCCCCGCCTCTCTTTCTCTTTGCCTTCTAACTCTTCTTCTTTACTCTTATTCCTTGCCACTTTGGCTAGTGGAGGGATTGTACAGAGCATGGCCCTGGTCTACTTTATATTTTGATGATACGTGAATGCTATGTACATCAATCTGGGCTCTTATGTGGACCTCCCTGTGTTTACCGGAACTGTGTGTATCATGCCCCCTCTCTCTCCCCTTTTTTGCCTTTCTATAACTTGTATTTTGTTTTTAAACAAAATGGTATTGCTTTGAATCATCATAATTTGAAAGATTAGCTCATACTTCCATATATATTTGCTGTTATTGCTGGGTATGGTCCTATGCCTGCTATCACTGGATCAAGGCAAAACACCTGCCAATGATTCTGCAAGATCCCCTTTATATTATTCTGTTGTGAATTATATGTAGTGATAATCCTACACTTTGTTTCGTCCTTCCTTTTTTGCTTTACTAACTCCACTCAACCCATAGCATATGCCATTCTAAAACTTTGTTGAATCTTCTTGTGGGAATAACCCCTATTTTTAAATCTCCTTTATAAGTCCCCAGATTCCCTCACAAAATCTTCCGACTATAAGCAGTAACTGCAGAAACTATCCAATAGGCACTGCAGTTTTTTTTTACTCTGTAAATGATGAATCCCAACATAAAGGAGTGTGTTTCCCTGGGCTGAGGCACTGAATGAAAGGGCAGAGGTTCTGGGGAAGTCCCTGAGAAGCCTATGTAAACTTCATCTGAAGTTCTTATATGAATGAATCACACACAAGAGGATTGCATTAAAAGGGCAGTGAAAGCACAAAGTGGTTGGTGTGCCAAAGACTTAATAACAGATGCATTCATAGCATGATGAAACAACATAAGTCAGCCATGTGTGTGGATAAAGATAGCCAGGATGAATGCAAAAAGTAATTTAATGTGTAACAAGACAAAGTTAAAAGACACTCTAGAATGGACACAGGTTGCTTGTCTATGTGAAGATGACATTTGCTCACAGTTCTCTGTAGATTTCACAGCAGACTTTATATCTTTGGAAGATTTGCGCAGTGGATTTGCTACTTAAATACTGTGGGGCATTATAATATCCACTGGTTTCCATAGCTGTAGAGAAGAAGATATCCTGAGACTGGTAGGGTTAAGTATCCGTAGA
>NW_017306358.1:1106086-1131867 GCF_000935625.1 Nanorana parkeri | reverse complement strand
CCCAGTCACTAAAATCTAATAAAAGTTTTATGCTAATTAATTAAGCCATTAAACTGTGTCTAAGCCCAAAAAGAGAAGTGGATGCAAACATGAAGGGAAGAGTGTTATTGTAAGGACTGTCTTGTCGCAGTGATATTTTGTAACTTTGTTTAATTTATGCCACCTGTTAGGTTCTTCTCACTTTCTGTCATTAAAAAATGTTTGCACAGTTGTTGGTTATGTCATTATCATTTGCTTTAACAATAAAATGTGGGGAAAAAATCACATTAAACTAGCAGTAGGACATGACCACCAAGAATGTATCTCCAGGTTTGTTCCCTTAGCACTGTTTTAATGGTCGTTATCTGTATAATAATTTGCAGAATCCCTTCCACATACATATGACAATGCCTGAGCTTGCTGAAAGGTTGCTCAGGCTCTGGGCAATTCTATTGTTGGATGGGTGCAGGGGTTTGTATGTTCTCAAGTACAAGGAATTGGAGGAATAGCACAGAGGCTCAAGGGAATGTTTGAGGGACAGGTGTAGAGGAAGGTGCTCTGTGCTAAGAGTTTATGTTATCAGTTGTAAAGAGCATTTTCCCTCCATTGATTCTTTTTCAAGTGCCATTAATGGAATGATAATTTCCAACATATTTTACCATAGCTTCCAAGTGTACCAGATCCTGTAGGACAGCATTGGATTTTGCACACTGTACTGCAGTTTCCACACTCTGCACCCAGACCAGGAGGCTGTTCAGAGTGGCAGTGAGGTGTGTGCATTCCAGCACCTGGTGCTGCAGTTATGTTGGGACTGTCAGGCCTAATGATCTCCTGCCTGACAGTAACAGCATAGTACTAATCAGAAGGAGAGAGGCAGAGCATCAGTGTGGGAGTATGTGATGAGGTAACTAAGCACTGAACACATGTGGAAACATTGGACTTATCTTGCTTCCAATAACACCATCAATAAAGGAATTATTTTGCTCCCACTGACACCAGAGATGTAGGATATTTTTGGTCCCACATACAACAACAATAAAGGGTTTATTTTACTCCCACAGATACCAACAATAGTGTCAATACATGTAGAATAAGTCTTTTTGTTGGAGCCATAAAATAAGTAGGATAAACTAAGCGTCATGGTTGATGTCAGTGTGGCACCAATCATGGAGTCTATTTTACTTCCATTGATACCAACATATGTTCAACTGCTAACACTGATTTGGGGCTTATTTATTCTCCCACTGGCACTAACAGTGGGTCATATTTTACTCACATTGACATAAGTGATGGGACTTATTTTACTCACACTATCTCTATGGTATACCCCAAGGCCATACTTTGTCTTAACCATAGCAAGGCATAGGGGGAAAGGTGTGACACTGCCAACCATACATAATTAAGCGACACCCACTTTATTGGTCACACCCATCTTTTGTAGAAAATCGTTTCCTCTTCGGTCAGAATTATCAGCTGCCAGTTTAAAGGGAATTTCCAGTTTTAAACTTCCTATTTTCTGATAATGGGTACATTGTCCACATTTTCACACTGTGCTTGACTGAACGTTATTTTATATGTTGTGCTGCTCCTCATCCTGAGTGGCATCTGGATGGATGGACCCCTTTTGCTTACTGCAGTAGGGACAGTTCAAAAGCAGAGCGGGTATTTTTGCAATACCCCATCTGCTTATAAGAAGATGCATTCCACTTATTTTCTAAGACTCATATGCCCATGAGATGCACCTCTAATTATACTCAGCTTACTTTTCTCCCCTACCACTTTATTCTGCCTCAGGAGTAAAGAGAAGAATGCTTATGTCAGCTCCAGGTTGCTCTGTTCAGAGCTTACACAGAGCTGTTGGCTTTCTGCCTTTATATTTATCATTTGTGATACCACTGGGGCCTAGCACGTGGGTGCCCAGTCAACCAACACTGCATATTGGGAGATATATTGGCTATTTTTCTTTCCTCCAGGCAGCCAAACAGAGTGTAAGGTATGGTTAGTATAAGTGGGTTGTGGGGGAGCAAGGCACATGGTTATTTTAAACTGCTGTAGTAGGCATGATATGATCAACCTCAAGGATGCATGTAATATTGTGATCATATAGGTTTCACAATTCTAAAGAATTGTATACAAGTCCAAAATGACCCAGACCAATAAGCTAAGAGTCCAAATACTTTTAATACTGGTGTTTGTTAAGCAAGACAATACAAAACAGCCAACACGTTTTGAGGGTCCAAATGTATCCCCTTCTTCAGGGCTCCGATATTGCACAAACCTGGGAGGACTCAAAACTGCAGAATTTATGGTGATATAAGCATATGCAGTGCTGTTAAAAATAAAATGTATGCATAAGGACTTTAGGAAGGTATATGTACCAGTGTTTTCAAGGTACAGTTAATCCTTCATTATAGGAGCCGGATTGTGTATGTGACTTTATCTTTTCTTTAAAACATTTAGTGGAATATGAGTACATTCTATGGCACTCCATCTTTCAGGAAGATCAGTTCCAGGTCACTGCTTAGTGCTGTATCTGTCATTTACAGTTTTGCCATAGAAAGGCACAATTTTATTTCTCTTGTCTACATTTCCAAATGACAAGAGCTGACTCAAAAGAGATCTCACTTCAGTCAACAGCCATTATTGTCATTTCCATCGGTACCAGTTACGATAATATACATAACAAAAATATTAAAACTATGTTTACTTCTTTCAGCACCAGTGCCAAATACAACACCATATTATGTCACAATTGTGCATCTGTAATACTGTAGAATGTTGGTAATGGTTAAAAAAATAGTTTTGCATATTACATTTTTTTTTAGCGATTTAATAAATTTTCCAATTTTGTATGGTTACTTTAAAAATACTGCAAGAGTGCATTTGTGTGAGCTTGCCAAATGGAAACAGAAGGTTTGGCATTTAACCAATACCCTTTAATTACTAACTTAAGATATTAAAGCTGCAAGCTTTTGAGATGTCTTTGAACTCTTCTACTTAACTTAGCCAGTAAGGGTAACACTTAAACCCCAAACTTCCTGCATTTGCCAATGGCTAACATAATACAATACCGTTCTTCTGCCCAAAAGGAAACAGATAGATAAATGTATTGGATAGAATGGTAAGCTGAATTTATTTAGCTATAGCATAGCAATATTTCAAGTACAATATGCCTGTGATGTTAGTAATACATTTGCTGATTATTCATGAGAAAACTTCATGGCTCATCCAAATAGATTCTTCATGTCAAACGAGGGTAGGAAATTATCTGGCATTTAAACCATTTTGTGTCATTCAAAAGGCGCAATTAAATGCTCATGTAATACATAGCTTAAGGTGTGATTGTTTTCTGTTTACTAAACATAAACCTCAGTCGGGCGATGACAAGGGTTAAAGGATGTTACAGCAAGATTATGTTTTGCCAATAAGTAGTGTTGAAGGCCCTATCGCTTTTTAGGGACCATTATTATTATATTATATATATTATTATTTGAACCATCTGTCTTCCTGTCCAAAATATGTTCCTCAAAAGGAGTGTCCCTTGTCTTTTTAATTGCAATGAGCTGTGAACAAATGCCCCTTTCCTATAGTGACAAGGGCATTTGATGATAGGTAGTTTTGTGTTCCCAATATATTTTGTCCACTCTTTAGTGTGTGGAAATTAATATTTCACAATACTTTTCCTATGCTTGGCTATTTGGTCTTTCAGGTGTGCAAGCATTTTGCTAGGTTTTGAAAACCTAGACATGTAGTGTTTGCTGAAAACAAAATTTGGAAAAATGTACCACAAGTCTTACATCACTGTGTTTCTCAAACCTAGCAACACAAACATGAACTGATGCACTCATAACATCCAATGCCTAAGCAACCAGTCAGTAAATATATGGCCCCCAAAGGAGGTATTACTCCTCACAATAAGTCCTAACAGACAACTTACATCTTAGAGAACACAGATGATTCGAAAGAAGTGTGAATTAGGCCATCGGCATCAGACTGTAACAACTTCCATAAATCGAGGTGGGTGTCTGCAACACCATCTGGCAGCAACTTACTGCGCTAACATCTTAACTACACTAGATTCACAGCATCAGTTATGTCTGTTGATTTCAAGCTGCATCATTTACTTCAATTCAGACCTACAGTAAAATGCTTCAACTAACTCCTGTGTCATGTGCTTGACATTATGGTATTTGGATTATGGTAATTAGAGCTAAATGTTGATATGTGCAAGCAATATAAGCATCTGTCTAGCAGACAGAAAATGTTTGCAGTTTGTTAAAGTTGAACTAAAGTCTTCTATACTCCCCTTCTCTCCATAAAAAAAGCTCCCTTGCCCTTGATTCAATCTTCGTCAGGTGTTTTTTTGGGTTTGGCATCTTCAACCATCTTGATTGGTCGCTCGGGATAATGGAACTTCTGTGTCTACATGGGAGTAAATTCATTCCGACACCAAGGCATGCTAAAAATGCACACTGATCTGTGCTCTTGTGGCTCAGTGTGCATGTAGAAAAAACTTTGCTGGCAGGCAGGTAAGAAGCATTTATTGCAGAAGTTACATACAAAGTCTCTTCTGACATAAAAGGCTTCTGGCCAGCAATTTTTCTTTTTTAACACTAAGGCTTTTACTTGTAAATGGTTTGTGAAGATTCATAAAACTAAGAGTCTGGTGGAAGGATGTATTTATTCATTAACTTTTTTATTTTAAATAGAGGAATTCCAGGAAAGAACTGTGGAGCCATTATTGTCACTGCTGAAGAGCTGAATAATTGCAGAGTAAGTAACATCTATTTCATTTACAGGTCCCCAGGTTCTGCATATAATGACTGTACGCAAAGTAAACTTGCAGCTAGATTTGTGAAATTTTCATTTTCAATCAGGTGACGCTTGTCCTAAATTGTTAAATCTGGTGTCTTTACAGATGGAGTGATTACCATTTTATCTTGTATAACTGCTATTTATATGGAAGTTAAAGATTTTTGTGGAAATCATTGCCCCCCTCACCTTAAAAATACCCTGTGAGAGTTTATAGTAACAAATGTCACATGCTGTGCAGCTTTCTTCCCTGAAAGAAAAGAGGTCACTTGACCATCTTTGGTTTTTATTCTTCCTCTACATTGGCTTTTGGAAGGAACCCGGTGGAGCCACCACCTCACTGCAGTAACACCCACTCAATAGTGATGCACATTTAACAGACATCCTGCCTGTCTAAACTAATCCACACAGCTGTACCTACATGTGGATGCTAAAATATAGTTTGCCAGATGCTGTGTGTTATATGTGTTTGCAGTCCTGGTCACACTGCATAGCATAAGACTAAAGTCTGTACTCCCCTTTCATACTCCTTACTGCTTCTGTATAGGAGGATAATACAGCACATAATACCAGCTAATACAATGAGGAACATAACAAGTCAGATCTACTTGCGGCACGGCAAGAAATAACACTACATGTACACATAGAGAGCAACACAGCAAGTTACTATTCACTGTTAGCTCCAATTCCCAAGGAAATATAACTTATCTCAGTTTTTTTTAAATAGTTTTCGTTTTAGTCAGGGAAGATTAAACCTTTGATGCGTTTTTCTCTTTTTGTTTCACTCCATTGGCGAGACTTACCTCTATTTTCTGTCCCCAAGACACGGCAGATTGTGTGTGGAAATCTCTCCAAAGTTCTCACTAGAGCAGGTATCTTTGATGAAAGATTTCCCTTCATTTTTTTCCCTTAAAATTTTGGATTTCTCGTCACTTTCAGTCCTAGTTACAATGATCACCAGGACAAATAGAGAGGTTACATTTTCCTAGTGAGGACACAGACAACATTAACAATCTGACAGGTTTTAACCTTTCTCCACTTTATCCAAAACATTTTTTTAAATGGCTATAGGTGAACTAATGAAAAAGGAAGTCATAGGAGTTTCAAATTGCAGTAAACCTAGACTAGATATTGTATACATCTATTAGTAGGTTTAGCAAAAAGAAGCATTCACAACATATCATATTCAGTGTGCCATTATTTGTGCCATGTATTTCTAGGGTATATTTAGCAACATTAGGAAGTGTATGAATGGAAATTGATAAATGACTGGGTTGGAGGGAAATTTAGTTTGCATTATTAAGCTTCAGGTCCAGAGGGATGTGTCAGAGCAGCTGTATGCTGTAATGTATGAGAGTAACTTAAGTGAGACAATTTTGTTGTCTACTGTCTTTTTTTTGATGATTCTCCATTTGAGAGACTTTTTCAGCTTACAAGTCCCAACGTGGGGGCCTTAAATTATCTCTTTCATATAAAACAAGCAAGAGAAGGTTTCATTCTAATGCTATTCTAAGTATACTTTTTTTCACACAAGTAAAACCAGCAGTATAAATATAATTTAAAAAGACAACAAATTAAATTTAAAATCAGTCAGTTGTCATAGGGCAGTGGCTCTCCTGTGGGTCGCAGCCCCCTGTTGAGTAGGTCGCCGCATGCCTTCTGCTGCTCTAGGGGAGAGGTCCCCTCCTAGCGCAACAGTGTTAGTTCTCCTGCCGCACTGCCAGATGTTGCTGCAGCAGCTACAGCCATGGAGGAGCAGAGAGAGGGGCATGGGCAGAAAAGTTTCTGCAGTCAAACCCCCAGGGGTGTACCTGCCGCCGCTGTAGCCGGTGTGGTAGGAGAGGGGAGAGCCATGCGGGCAGGTCCTGGAAGAAACGGAGCAAAGCTGGATGATGGGGCTGTCAGTGGCTCCCCAGGTGATCGCTGTGCAGACTCTGGGATCGGACTGTCAGTGGAGAGCAACCAGAACGTTTAGAAATAGCAGATTTCTATAAAATTATTGATTATAGATCTGTGTCTACAGAGCCGTGGTTCTCAACTGGTGGGTCGGGACTTCATGACCAAGGACAAATGTGGGTCCTGATGTTGCACAGGTTGAGAACCACTGCCATAGGGGACTGTTTATAAAGGATTTATTGTGCTATTTGTCGAGTTAATGGTTTCTGGATGTTAGTTCATCTGTATCTTATAGCATTAATTGTCAGAGGATTCACTGTAGACATTTGGATTTAGTGTGATACCATTTATTGGCTAAATAAATTAATTTTAGTAAAAGCTTTTAAAATATGCTGGCCTCTTTTTCAGGTGATATTTCCTGAATCCTGATTGAAAATGCGGCGGGGTTTTTAAAAAAATGCTTGACTTTTTAATGATAGCAGTCGACTATCATTTTCAAAGAGTAGTGCGCTGTTCACCTAGAATTATTAAAGAGGATTCACCCATGGTTTTAAAAAAAAGATTTGCCGATTCACAGCAGCATAACATGTAATAGATTCCAATAACAAACATAACTTACCCATCATTTAAACAAGATTCATCCATCAGCATCCATCAGGATCCAAATACTGCATAATACAGAAATTCCAATTAAACAAGATTTACCCATCACATTTTAATGCAAACTAGATTAGCTCATTTAGCCATCTAGAAAAATGTCACCATTTTAAGCCATCATGAAATTCCCCCGCCTCTGTAACTATGGGTGCCAACCATGAAAGGCCAGTCATGCTTTATGTAGTGAGTAGAAAAGCAAGACGTCACACACCAATGGTATCAGATGACATCCAACCTTATTGAACCCGGATGTAGCACACTACCGCCCCATCTAGGACCACCCCTCTCCATCGTCTCACCCAATACAGGCTTGATCACAGATATAGGGAGAGCAGGGAGGAAAAGCTCTTTTATTAAAGGGATACATACCATATAAACATCAAGTCACAAAAAGCTACACCACGCTACCAACACATCCCATACTAATATAAAGTCAAGACAAAGATAATTGTACAGTACAAAATTCCATTGATAAAAAATCCCAAAGTCCTAAACTTTTATTGAAAATCTTCAACATGGTCTTAATGTCTTCCTTGTGTAGGGATCTTACTGCTTCAAAACAATTTCCTAAACATGCTTACATGGTTAGAAAGTAGCAAGACCTGGGAATTATCCCTGAACAATCAGACTGAACTTACATATGGGCCCAAGTGGCTAAGAGTTCACAAAATGTTTTAGCCTCATTTAAATTCTTATAAGATAATGTTAAGATGGTACGTGACACCAGACAGGATCTAAATTTGCCCCTACAGTACCATCTGCATGTTTCAGTTGATGTGTATGCTGCGGTACTATGTTCCATAATTGGCGGGAGTGCCCCAGAGTACACAAACTGTGGATTAGCGCATACAACCTTATTAGATTAATTCTTCATTGCAAATTTGTACGGAATGCATGAGAGATTCTGTTAAATGCAAAAATTTCGACTCTCACCAGAACTGAGGGAGTGCTAGTCCACCACATTTTCCTGGCTACCAGGGAGACCATAGCGAGATCGCGGCAGCAGCCTACCCTTCGTTTTGGTGAGGTTGTGACAACTGGTCTCTGGTACTATGGTCAGTGAGAAACTTACTGCTATTCTTAATGACATTCATAACAAAATTCTTAAGATTTGGTCCCCAAACCTTAGGTGGAATACCTGGGATGTTCTTGTCCAGACCACATTTTATTGACCCTTTGATTACCCATCTATGCCGTTGCAGGTTCTTCCCACCCCCCACCTTGAGAGACCCTACTCTTCTCTAACTCTCTTCCCTCTCTGTCCTCCCCCTTTTTTCTCTTCTACTTCTTTGTGATGTCCTATTCTCTCTGGTCACTCTCTTCTCCCATGCCCTTTACTTTCCTCTCCCTTGGCATTAGTTATTGCTACCGTAATGATGATGTCTCTGTGGAATTGGATGGAATATTAAAACTCCCCAAGCCCTTGATCTGCTGTGACTTATTTTTTCCTCTTAGTTTATGTTTATAAAGATCCCATTTATGTTTTAAAGCATTTTCTCAGTCTCAGTTTATAGACCTGTTACCTGATATACAAATTATTTATCTGAGATGTTACCTTTAAATGTTTTCCCAAACATCCATTGGTATCTTTCTGCTTTCTAATGTACCTTTTGTTATTTCTTTTCTTGAAAAACCTTAATAAACTGTTTGTGACAGAAAATCTTCAACATGACTACAAATATGTCAAAGCCAAACACAAATAAGAACAAATCTAATAGAGTACAAGGGCAAAGTGGATGATATAATTTTATATATCTCTCCAATTTATTTTGATCTATAAAAGATCAAGAGCTGAACCCAAAAGGCATGAAGTGTGAAGGAGAAGGGAGGGGAGGAGGGGGGATAAAAGGTGAGAGAGGGAAAAAAGAAACAATAAGAATAAAGAGGGGGTGGGAAGAAAGGAAAAAAAGAGAAAAGAAGGAAGTGAAAAAGGGGAGAGGAGGAAGGAAAAAGGGGAGGTTTAAAGTAGCAAAGTGGGAGAATGGACGGGGAAGGGAAAATGGGGAGAGAGGAGGAGGGAGATGTAAAAAAGAGTGAACAAAACCTGGAAAGAAGAAAGAGATGGAACAAACAAAAATAAAGAAAGAGATCCAGAATATATTTTTAAATCATGCATAATAGTGGGTAAGGTCCTATTCAAATGTTGAGATTTTGGATCACTAAGTTAAAGATCCAATATACTTCTCTTTTACTAAGTAAGAAAAACCTAGCACCTCCCCTAATTTTTAGCATAAGAGAATTGATAATTATCCATGAAATGGCATTCTATGTTGGTATTTTTATTGGTCATAATATTAGACAGATAGTTCATTAAACAGTTACATGACCATCTCATAGTTCTCCCAACATATTTATGGTAGGTCACACAAGAAATAGAATAAAGTACATACCTCGAGTGGCAGTGCACCAAATGTCCAATCTCAAATTAACGACCATTAACATACAACTGGACAGAAAGTGGACCCGCACTACAGTGTGCAGCCATGTACGTTGACTGAAACAAACTAGGGGATGGTACTTTTGCAATTGTGGATTCTTTCTTGGCCACAAACCAAACCCTTGGGGATAGTATGTTCTTTAACTTAAAATGTATTTATTATGGGCAAATACATGTGACCTCCTGTTTTCTTACTAAAATCTGCCCATCTGCTGCATTATACGTAAGGCTGAAAATAAATGCCATAAAATACATAGATTCCTTAAGTTCAAAACAGATTGTAATATTTTTCTAATGTATTTTGGAATTGCAAACCTAATACTTGCATACTAAAAATATCTAATGTGTGGCTATTATTCAAAATATCTTTGCATGAAATTTATTAATTTATTTATGGGGATCCATACCTTGAAGAGAAATACTCTTGTTCAGTAGGGAACAGGAATAGTTTTAAATTTACAAAAAGGTCTAAAACTAACATGTGGCGTTTCTATACTTTGAATAATTACAATTATGACGTGTTATCCATGTCAAGTAGCCATTCCTGAAAATGGGGAAATTCATTTTCCTAGCCATAAGAAAATTGCCCCATAAAAAAAATTGCATGTGCTTTCCAAAATACTTCTTGGTTGATTTTAATTAGTTTTAAGGTCTGGGGATGTAGATGTTCTGTACTTCTAAATATAATGGCCCTAAAAGGTGTTAATTAAAGAATGGAAATTTTGATTCCTTTAAAGCAAAGGATTGGACTTAAATGTTCACTCCATTTAAACGGTAACATTTAAACATCATAGAATTCATGAAAAGACCCAAATTATCTGACCAGAGCTTGTGCTTTTCATGCTTAAAGAATGGAAATTTTGATTCCTTTAAAGCAAAGGATTGGACTTAAATGTTCACTCCATTTAAACGGTAACATTTAAACATCATAGAATTGTGCTTTTCATGCTTTCAGTGTTAGTTTCAGTGTTAGTTTACAACTGGCTGTCTTGCTGGATAACCTCTCCATCTTTATTTCACGCTGACCATTTTATTTCAAATAACAGTTTACATTATGCAGGACTCAACAAGCAGGATGACTGCATAAATGGAAACACCCCTTCATCCCTATAATTAGGGGAACTTTTCCATTCCTCATTCCATTGAACAAAGTCATAGCTTCATAATCCACTCTATCACTGGTTTTAAATGTTCTTTTTCCTCTAAAGCAGACTACATTTATAAATGATACTTGGTCCCAAGTATCAGCTAGGCTGTCATTTCCATTTCTAACCGCACCCTCTCACTTCTGATGTATGCTTAGAGAAGTGACACATGGCTAGAACAAGTAGGGAGGAGAGGTCTTTAACATGTAGATTGTGACATCATAGTTTCACCCATTCTATGTTGTGCAAGATGGAAGCCTCAAATTGGGGAACTAACTAGGTTTCTGTAGAAAGACTTGAATAGATTTTTTTTACACTGGGTATACACCGGCTAGTTGTTAAACTTAATAGTTCATACTTGGCAAAAGTAAACATTGGAAATGAAAGGGTTGCTTTAAATTTCGAATCACTGGTGATCATACGTTGGTTAGTTAAACAAATACTTTTCCATAACATGGAGTGTTTTAGCCAGTGAGCTTTAAACTTGCAAACTGGCTGTTTACATCGTTCAGTACTGAACATCAGAACAAATCCGGCAAACTGGTTTACATATGCCTAATTCTGTTTTTGCCTCAATAATATATCCGTTTTTTGTCTTCATTAGGATGCTGTGTTAATGCAGTTTTGTGCCAATAAACTTGACAAGAAAGATTTTTTTGGAAAATCTGACCCCTTCCTAGTATTTTTCAGAAGCAATGAGGATGGCAGGTAAGTTATTTAATATCTGCTGCTGGTGTTCATGCTTCACTGGATCTTAATTTGAAATCCTGTCAAAGAGAGCTTGAAAAATGATGTGTTCTGTGGGCATTGCCAGGATTTACGAATAACCAATAACATAAGAAATGTTCTTTAAATATAAGCTGAAGTGTGGGAAATTTATATTGATATGAAGACATAATGTAAATTTCAAAGCTGTCTTATGGGGAAGTACAAATATGAGAGAGATAAATAGATTAATATTGCTTTTGCTGCTATGCACAAACTGAATGCAGTGTAACACACTAGATTTTGAGCAATGCTGTTTCTTTAAAGATTTCCAAAGTAACCAAATAGTAGTAGTGAAATAAAAATCCAAATTAATTTAATTTGCATCCGGAAGGAATGTGCTTTCCTTATCTAAACCTCAGTTGCGCAGGGCATTCCCCTTGGCCACATCTACTGTGTGAAAGGTAGGACATTTGCCTTTTTTTTTTTCAACCAAAGGAACTTTGTAACTACATGAGTTTCCAATTTAATTGTACCAATTAGCTGCATGTGTTTACTTGACTTGTAAAAAATATTGAAAATCCAGTCTTAAACAAATAGAAAAACAACCTATTCTCTTTAAAATTGCTGCATTCAGAATCATCTTTTCTTACTTTAATGGACAATACTATTTCCAAATACTTTTTCTGAAAGAGCCATGCAGAACATTTTTGGTATAGAGATTGGTTGATGCACCTAATACTCCAGCTGTTGTCACTTAGATGTTTGTACAGAGATATACTGATTACAAGTTTAAGAAAACTGCATAGAATGTGGTTTTATGTTGCCCATACTAACAAGATTATTCACAAAAGGGTGAAGAGTTTGTTGAAGGCAGGAGAAGTGAACAATCTAGGACAGGGCTAGCCAAACTCCGGCCCTCCAGCTGGGGTGAAACTACAAATCCCATGATGCATCTATTTCCGGGAGTCATGTCTGTGGCTGTGAGAATCTCGCAATGCCTCATGGGATTTGTAGTTCCACCACAGCTGGAGGGCCGGAGTTTGGCTACCCCTAATCTAGGACAACATAGCTGAACTGGAAAGTGAGCTGAATTTGCGAATGTTTCCTAAATAGGCTATTTTGGCCTAGATAGTTCTCTTCTGCTGCCTTCTCCAAACTCTTCACCCTTTTGGGAATAGACCTGTAAGTATTTGCTGCTTTTTAGACTTCATGAGCCTTTTAACAACTTGGGAGTCAGACTAAACCATGAGAATTACTCTACACCTCATAAAAGCTTCTTGACAACCAAACTATACTTTGTACCAGTGGTTCTCAACCTGTGTAACCTCAGGACCCACATTTGTCCTTGGTCATTAAGTCACAACCCAAGTGGCACTGCAATGGAGCTTGCGTTACCTTAATGCATGGTAGGTGCGATTGCGTGGTGCAGTTTAACACACTGTTTGAATGGGCCCTCAAAAACACTGACATACATACATCAGGGGTGTACAGGCTAAGTTAAGTGTACAGTGTGGAGCCGCCGCTTGTTTTCAGGTGATCTGATCATTTATCAGATCACTTGAATTAAACGAGAAGCGATTCTGTCCACACACACACACACACACACACCCCCCCCCTGTGGTTTTCGGGATCCCCCGCTCCTCTGGCGAACCCGAGACCACGGAACATGAGCTCTGTGTTATCACTGAGACCGTGGCGCTGTAATCACAGCGCCACCTGTCTCAGCTGTCAGGAACTACACAGAACATCAGTTCTGTGTTGGAGGGCAGGTTCCATAAAGAGAACCTGTAACCTCCAAACTATCACTTAGAGGATTTTAAATCCCCATGTGATAGGAATACAATTAGGTGGGGGTAAAAAAGTTATAAAAAAGTAAAAAATAAATAATTATATTTTAAAAAAAGTGACAATGTAAAAAATAAAATAAAAAAATGAAAACCAACCTTGATGCCCCCGCCATCTGCATGCAAATAAACGCACGCATAGGACATTGTGTGTGTGAGTTGAGTGCTGCCACCTTTTCACTGTGCCATATTGTGGTAGCGAGGCAGCAGAACTCTCTCACACGCACAATGTGCATTAAAGGGCAAGTTCACTTTCCCAGGTAATATGGGAAAATGGATTTACCCGATCAAATCTGGCCCCCGTCTCTCCCAAAAAACCCCACCCCCCGGCTATACTTACCTTTCGGCAAACAGTCCTTACCCTCCGCCGTTACAGGTGTACTGTCCTTACCCCGTACTGTGCATCGCAGTCTTGCCCTATGCATTTTGAATGTCGCTCGCAAATTGCAAGCACTCATTGGTCAGCGTGGTCTGGGGACCACGCTGACCAATGAGAAGCGCTATTTAGCACAGACAATACAGTTTTGATTAGGGATGCACAGGTACAGAGTATTTGGGCAAGTACTTGTACTCTTTTAGCCCTTGGACAAGTAGTTTTTTGAAAAATGTCCACACCCCTGATACATACACAGACACAATCTCACACACTCACATTCTCAAACACACATACACAATCCCAAAAATGTTGCATTTACGAGAACTGGAGTGGATCCTTAGCCTGGGGTCCAGTGTTGGCTGCTGTGCTGTGACGGAGCTCCAGCCATATGTGAATTGCTTGTGCTGCTCCTTTGTGCACCCTGTAGAGGTGCCAGGAGCCAGAATATGACGTCACTCCGGTCCAGGCACCTCTACAGGACATGTGAGGGAGCTGTAATCAATGCACGTATGGATGGAGCTCCCCCGCGGCCATAGCCCCATCCCATCGCTCCTCAAGCTGACACTCGGTGTCAGGCAGCATATTTTGAATGGCTGCTCAGCAGGAGAACTAACAGTGCAGCGCTAGTGGGAGGCTGAGAAGCCTCTCGCATAGAAAAGTGGAAGGCATGCCGCGACCCACTTTTGGGTCATGACCCACCAGTTGAGAACCAAGGCTTTATACCAGGGGTGCCCACAAGGTCGATCGTGATCACTGGTAGATCGCACTGTCCTCTCCTTACGAGCAGTGAGGGGAGAGAGAGGCGCCGGCTGTCAGATCCTGGCCGAGCGTCTCTCTCTCTCCTCACCGCTCTCTGTCAGATCCTGGCCGAGCGTCTCTCTCTCTCCTCACCGCTCTGCATTAGTTCTGTGACAGCATCTCCGCCCTCCACCGCCGCCGGTTCCTTCACTTCGTCTCGGATCCCCGCTGGGGAGAGCAGCTGGGATCCAGAGAAGCGGCGGGAGGAGAGGACATGGCGATCTACCAGTGATCGCTATGCGATCGACTGGTAGATCGCGATCGACCTTGTGGGCACCCCTGCTTTAGAATATGTATTTTAGATAAGAGGCAACATATCAATCATTTCATGTCTTTGCAAAGTATTGTGCCATATATAAAAATTGGATGGTTTTAACTAGATTCAGTTTTTATACTAAGAGATGACTTTTTAACATTTAACACTTGACATTTAATTCCAATGATTATCTTTTTCAGCTTTACAATTTGCCACAAGACAGAAGTAGTAAAGAACACATTAAACCCAGTCTGGCAGGCATTTAAGATTCCAGTCAGAGCTTTGTGCAATGGGGATTTTGACAGGTAAGACACTGACACATTCTGATCTTTTACCAATTTGTAACGGCTGTATTGTGATATTTTCAGTTCTAGTGTTGTGAAAAGAATTCCATTAAGAAAATTCTAGAACATTTAACAAATATAAGGAAAGGGCAAATGTCCTGAAAGTATGTTAACACAAAGCACAAACACTTCCAGAGACTCTTCCCATAAAAATTAGAAATTTGGTATTCCGTTAAAGAAAAATGATATAAAACATGAGTTTATCATCTTTATTTGACAAATGTTTAAAATAATGTGATTTGAGGGTTATTCCCAAAGCTGCCAAAGGCAGCCAAGTGAATAACCCAGCCGAAGTGAAGTGAAGCCGAATGCTGTTCAGCTTTTCACTTCTGGCTTGTACAGCTGATTTCAGCTGTAGAAAGAGTGCAGAGGGACTTCGACTCAGCCGATCCAACATCTGGATTAGCTGGGCCGAATCTCCGGCAGCTCAATCGCTGCAGGTTCACCCCTATTCTCATAGTGAATATATTCGGCTCGGCTATTCTGCTCGGTAACTCCGTGGTACCGAGCAGAATAAAAAATAAGTGAAAATAGTGTATATAAAAAAAGGTTGAAAAATAATTTTTAAAATGATCAAAAATAGGAAAAGTAAAAAATAAATAAAGATATTTTAAAGAAGAAAAAAAAAACAAAATGGGTGAAGCTAGCAGTGCCAGCTAGCTCCGCCCAACTGTTTCCTATTGGCCGGCACCTGCTACAGTCTTCCAATGAATAACAATGAAACAATGAATAACAACTGGGCGGAGCCGACCGTGACGCCATGGCCGCCTCAACCCAGTTGTTATTGTTTAATGACAGATCAGCGTCCCGAGGACGCTGATCTGTCATTACAACTGGGCGGAGAGAGCCGTGAGATCACCGTCTTCCGCCCTGCTTCGGCTCTGGCTGAGCCGCTCGGCCGCCTTCGACTGCTGTAGGGCTATAGTGAATAGCCCGTACAGCAGCCCTTCGGTTCGACTGAACCCTGAAGAGACTGAACCCTGAAGAGAGCCGAAGAATCAGCCAAAGCTACGGCTGTATCCTTTGGATCAATAGTGAATAACCCCCTTGATGCTACTCTGTAAAGCTTGATGTACTTTCTACAACAAAGGCCAGCACTAACTGTATGCCTATAAATTATGGAGAAAAGTATTCTTGAACATAATATATAAATAAAATACATGAAAACCACTACAAGTTCTATTTAAACCAAGCCTATTCTTGGAGTAAAACTACTCAGGTGAGATCAGTACTAAATAGCAGGAACTACAGGGTGCTTAATCAATACCTGCTTTGTAAGAAAAAAAAAAAGCCCCCTGGGTGCTGTCACAGTCCCCAAAGTACCCTGGTTTCTGGAGGATAATAAAAACAAGTCCATGTTCTCCCCCTCTCATAGTGCAACACTGAGTGACATAGTGCCACACTTCCACACTTGGTCTTTGTCAGGTCAAACCTGGAAACTTGCATAAGCCTATGCAGATACCAACACATCAGTAGAGTCAAAAGCTACAAAAGGAGCTACAAAAGAACTTCTAGTGGCACCTGAAATAACCTTTTCCCCCACATAACCTTGTAGTGCCTTCTAATTAATGGTCAGGTAACCTAGTTATATGTATTGCCCATACAGATACACTTTAAAGTGTGCCAGCCACATATAATGATGTAATGTTGTAAAGCAGATTGCAAAAAAATCCCGTTTACAGCTAAGATTCAAATTACTGCTGCCAAATCAGTGTTTTTTACATATAGTATGGACAGTTCAGATTTTAGTTTTAAAGGCCACATTGAATGTAGTAATGCTTAGTAACAATGCTCAGAAGAAGATCATTTTTTCTTAGAGGAAAAATTTTACTAACAGTTTCTAATTAGTGAGTTGCTACATGCCAAAGTACCATTTTGGTGGTGATATATTCCTTTTACACAACATTATAATGTTTTTAAATCAACATATTTTAAACAGAATATTTAGTCTTAACACTTTGAAGATAATATGTAAATGATATCAGGTTGTTGGAAATAATGTAATTCTTGTGTTAATGTTTTTGGGTACAGCCATGTTTGCACAATATACATATAGGCTCTGGTTTATACTTTGCTGTTTTTCATAAGGGTTATGCTTTACTGCTTTTTCTCATAATGCAAGTCTGCCAACTCATTAAAAACAAGAATAATTTATCAAAATTGGAGCAGACAATCTGGAGCAGTTGTCCATAGTAACCAGTCAGCTTCCCTCTTTCATTTTGTATGGGTAACTACTCCAGATTTTGTCTGCTCCAGTTTTGATAAATGCTCCCCATCCCCCAATATTCTTATTGCTGATATCTTATCTAATCAGTTGTTAAAGGTAAACTGTCAGAAGAGAATAATGGAGGCTGCCATCATTGCCATACTCTCTAGGCTGTCATGCTGAAGCTTTGACTTCAATGCAGTCTGAATCACTAACCCAGAACAAGTATAGAGATAAAGAATTCTAACTTCTTTTCTGACACTCATTTACAGCATGCTTATCCTAGGTCAGTAACTCAAATTAACAAGTACTGTATTCCTGTATTACAATGCTGATGTTATAACTGGATAGTATATACTGTGCTAGGGATGTTCAGATACCAGTGCCGATCCCGATGCGGGTCTATATGTAGCAGTCCATCAGTGCTTGTTTTTTCTGGAATTAAAGTTAAAGGAGAACTATGAGGTGAGTGCGTTTCACTCATCCTCATAGTTATAGCTGACCTGTGACAATGAGACTGTCACAGGTCGGCTCAGTAGACCGGGAAGTGAGCGAACACATAGCGGTGTTTGCTCACTTCTCGATCCTGTCACGGCTCTCTGCCGTGACAGGGGAGGGACTCGATTCCCCCTTCCCCGCTCCGATCCTCCAGTGCTGACTGGCGGAATGGACGGGGGCGAGTACAGCTGGCTCTGCCTCTAGATAGGCAGAGCCAGCTGTCACTCACGCAGCTGGGCGGATCCAGACATAATTGTCGGGATCCGCTTCAGCTGCGTCGTCTCAGTATACCGCGAGCTGTGGCTCGCGGTATACTGAGCTTTGGGTGACGGGAGGACGCTAGTTTGTGTCCTCCCATTACCCTAAGGAGAACTATGGGGAAAAGCCCTAACCCCATAGTTGTCCTTTAATAACTTGCTCTGTTTATTTAAAATTAGCTGATGTGGCTTGTAGCCATTTCATACACAATAATTTGACTTTTTGGGACAGCCGATTCCAGATTACTATATGTTTCTGCCACAAGTGCCACATTTTAAATATATACTTGCTGCAACATTTTTAATAACAGGATCTTAAAGTGATCCTGGCTATTGCTATCCATCTAGAAGTACCTAAATGCATAGAGAATGTTGTAAATGCTTTATTGTTTCCTTTCTTATATTACAGCTCTGTAGCAATCCCTAGATAACAGCTGTGAGAATTAAGTTTAGGCACTTGTGTTCCAGCATTGTTTATAAACGTTGACTGGTAGCAGGACATTTTAAACATACTCCTGGCTGCTTTAGGAGCCGGGAGTGTGCTTAAATTTCATAGGCCGCCTGATTACTTCCACCACCCCACCTGAAGGTGCCATCCCCCATCTTCGCTGGACTGCCCCTGCCATGTATCCAAGGCTACACAGGTCTTTCTGTGGGCCCGGGACAGGCATGGTGGGTGGAGCAAAGAAAGGTGCACCTATTTACTGATCTGCCCTCAAGTCAAGTGAATGAATGCAGAAGCAATAAGGATGTCATCACTTCTGGGTACAGAGCTAATCAAGCATGATCTAATAGACCCCTGATGTCTCCTTAAAGAGGACTGGCCATTTCTACTATGCTACCACATAAGGGGTTAAGTGTAAAAAAAAGTTTTACAAAATTAAAGCGACATGAAAAAAAAATGATTATTTTTAAAACTCCCAAAGCCACACACATGCATGTGTAAATGTGAGTGGCATGCATCTACATCCAGAAATTGAGATTGTGCCTCATGTTAGTGAAAGCAAGAACTCTAGAGCCATTTTTCACTATTAATTTTAAACTGATAACCAGAAAAGGTTTCTAAAGTGTCACCAATGGACAGTTTTGAATACCAATGTTTGTTGCCGTTTCACATGTGCATTCAATTTTAAGGCATGTTTGCTATCTATTTATTGTGTAACCTCATTTTGTGCATTTGACCTAAAATGGGTATTATATTGTAATTGTGTACACTAAAATTAACTTTAGTGTATTTTTACAGAAAATGTGGGTTTTGATAAAGAGTTGCATACATTTTCAGGCCTCAAATGTGCATTTTATCATGTGTACACAAAATGTAAAAATGGCTCTGGTAGTGAAGTGGCTAAAAATGGACTTTACCTCCTTTTTCTTGAGCATTCTTCATCCATTCTTTTTCCATTGGCTGGATTTACTGATTTTTTTATTGGTTAACTTCAGGCAGTAGAGGAAAAATTATAATTTCAGCCAATCTGGAAAAGAGCGATGATTTTATAAGGACATACTAAATGGCGACAAAGATTGCACACGGGCCTTTTGAAGGTAAAATAGATTTTTACAGAGTTTTCACAACTGCTGTCTAGGGATTACTAGAGAGCTATGACATGAGAGAAATAAAGAGCATACATAAAGAGCTTACAAATCCCTCTATACACGTGTAATGTTAGATGGTTTAGCAAGAGTAATGGCACAGTTTACTTTAAATGTAGTCCATTCTGGGGCCAGCTCTAATGGAATTTTATTATGTTGTTAAATATGGATGTGAATAGTGAAGTGAACCTGTGTGTATGTCATACATAAACACAGTAAAACCTCACATTTTCAAAAAAATATTACTAGATGTGTGAAGTGGACATGTAAAGAGAATGTATAATGTTTTGTTTATATTTTTCTTATTTATTTTGTATTGGACTAAATAAAATGTTTTAATTCCTTTCTAGTCAGATGATATTGTGTGATTAGCAGGTCTATTCACTAAAAGGGGAAGATTTTTATCCATTGCAACTTTATTTTTTTAAATTATGGTGTGTTAATAGATGTGTTTTCATTAAACAAGACGCTACAAATGAAAAGAAAAATCTGTGTTTTATTCTGAATGATTCATTGCCTTAGCTATAGAATTTAATCTGTATGTATTAGTTAATAGATACTATAGATAGGAACACATTGTGATATCACTCATCATCATTGTCTGAATACTATATTCATTTCACATTGTGTAATGCATTTTCATTTATTTTTGTTGACAGAACAATTAAAATAGAAGTGTACGATTGGGATAGAGATGGAAGGTATAGTAGCAGCTGTTTATTCATTAATAGCAGACCTTTATTCATATGCTTAATTAACGCTGTTTCTTTACGGAAAAGTTCCTTCTATGCCAGTCATGTGACTAAAACCTTAAATGTAGTCATATGATCTATGCTAAAGGAGGTGAACACCAAATCTAAATAATCAGAGATTCCATCTTTAATTTATTACAAGACTGTTAACATAGCTTTAAAGCTCCAGGTATAAATATATCCCCTGGCCACTCAAGCCAACCATGTGACCCTTTGTGTTTTCATAGCAAAGAAGAAGTTGCTCATCATAGAGGCAGTACAGGACCTGGAAGATTACTGTAAAGCATTGCATTAGCATCAACCACTACAGTGTTTTACAGAATCTCTCTGGCCCTTCCAGGTATAAAATATGTATATTAACATTGGGCCAAGCTGGACCAAGGTAAGCATACATAAAGCTGCATAACTGGAGTTCAGCATGTTAACATTTGAGCATAGATTCTCAATAAGTGGGTAATGTGTGTTCAAATAAAATATTTAAGATAGAATGTCTGTCTTGTTTATCTATCTATCTATCTATCTATCTATCTATCTATCTATCTATCTATCTACCTATCTATCGTCTCCCTATCTACCTTGCTATCTCTTAGGCCTCTTTCACACTGGCCGATCAGGAGAGGATACATCAACAGATCCTTTCCTGATCAGAGCGGCACAGATCGGATGTCACTGCTGTGACAGCCGTGTCCATACAGTTTTTTCCTCCATCTTGTGATGGAGGAAAAAACTGAAAGTGCCAGAGCCCACCCAAGTCTACGGGGAATCTGATGTAAATGGCATGCGTCCATTTACATCAGATTACTTCCGGTCCGGCAAGATCTAAACAGACGCTCATCAGTTTAAACCCGGCTGCCCATAGACTTCCATAGAGCGTCCGATCGGGTCCGGTTTTAAAACTGACAGGCGGAACTGATCGGACCGTTCATGTGAAAGGGGCCTTAGACTTTGCAAACTAAAACTGAAAAAATTAAATCAAAACAATATGCTATAATAAGAAATGTTTCCAATATATATAATTTTACACATAAACAGTGACACATTAAAAGAAAGGAATATTATGGAGAGCAGATCCACAATAGTCATGTCACTGTAAATTAAACTACTTTTTTTTATAGTAGCCATGTCCACCTCTTTGAATAGACACACTGCTTTCCTAATTTTCAGGGTGGAATCCCATATTTTAAAAGTTTACCCTTGATTTGTGCTCTTAATAATTCTGTGTTTTTCAACCTGATCACCAATAAAGAACTCATACATTTTAGGCTATTGTAGACTTTCATACGTCAGCAGTCTTTTTTTAATGCAGAGAAACATTCAGTACGAATGTAGTATTTTATAAGCCACTTAGGTTTATATATTGACATTAGCATTTTATGGGATCCTTTGTCACTTTAGACAATATTGGGTCGGGTAAACATATTTATTATTTATATTAAATAGTTTAGAAAATATTGGTAACTATGAATATTTTATCGAATAGATTATTTTGAACTACAACTGGCTAATCATTACATTACGAAAATGTTTAACTATGTTTTATACACCTAATTAGGGATGCACAGATACTTTTCGAGTACCAGTGCAGATACTTGGCATTTTCATGAGAACTACCAGGGTTGCAGCTGGGACCTAGCTCTGGCGCTCCACCACTGTCCTGAAATCATTAGTCTGTATTGTTTTAGAAAAACTGTCACATGACAATAAACAAAAATGTATCAGTACTCGTACTTGTAAGTACTCGGCAAGTATCAGTACTCGTACTCGCAAAACTGGTATCTGTGCATCCCTTTATTTACATTTATAAAAACAAAATTATACATTATGACAGAGATGTACAAATCCCGGGAGCTCCGTGTGCTCCTTACAAATGACAGCGGCCTCCTAATTTTTGAACTTTTCTCTAGTCTAGTCTTGGAGCTGGAAAGTATCGGTACATGTACTCGTACTTGTACCGAGTACTGTACTTGGTATCTGTGCAACCCTACACCTAATCATTTTTAATAAAGCATGGCATGTACTGTACATTTCATTGCGCTTTCAGTGCTGTGAATATCAATCTATCAGCAGGAACTGAAATTGTATTTTAAAAACAACACCAATAAACACTTGTTTGCAAGTTTAGGTCAGCATTTTTTTATAGGATGCAGAATTATCTTAGTGAAACCTATCCATCTTGGTTTGGAACATAAATGAATGTGTACACAAAAGGTGAACAGCTGTTGGCTCTGCAGAGTTTGCATCTTTGGTTAAATTGCTGATCAGAAGTCAGTTCTTGTAAAGCAAAAATGCTTTTTCCCGCAGCACCTTGTATATATTATCAAGTATCTGAAAGTGCTAAGAAAGGCATTGGCACCAGTCTTTTAGATTGGTGGAATGAATACAAATTACACAAGGTTTAGAGGTTGCTTCTGTACAGAACAATGCAAATGTCTGAAATCCGCAAAATGGGTTACTGAACTCTTGTTCTACTGCAACACAATGTATCACTTATTGTTAACACTGATTGGCATAAATCCAAATTGATATTAAATTAGGTTAAATGTATGTTATTACTTAAATGTAGTTTCTGCTACAAATCAGGGTTAATTTACTAAATGTCTAGAGCATGTTTACTTTGCAAAGGGGATTTTCACTTAGCTTAGTAAATGTGGTGAAAATTGACTTTGCAACGAATACCCAATCACATGCAAGAGAAATTAAAAAACAGTAGTTAGCCTACACATGATTGGATGATGGAAGTCAGCAGAACTTCACATCATTCACTAAACTAAGAAAAAATTCCCTTGCAATGTGAGAATTCACTTTGCCAAGGGAACAGCCTATTTGCCTTTATATAATTAACCCTAGTGCTCTGCCTTCCTGATTCTTGTATTTCACTACATGTCTACTAGACAGGGTACATCAGATATTTTAGTCTCTGATGTCATAAAACACTATGCTCCTGGTAGCCACGTTACATGTGAACTAACCAATTGGATCTGAATATTAGTACGCATATCCTAGGGGGTCAGCTAATCATTGAGTGTTTGTAACCGCTCTCCATCCTGACTCCTTCAGCTGGCACAGGATGCAGAGCTGGGGGTGTGAGGGAGGAGAGCTCAGCCTCCTGTTTCAGCTGACAGCTGTCTCCTCCCCACTCTCCATCCTGAGTCTCTGCCTGTCACAGGAGTCCAAACGGGGCAGTGCGGGAGGGGAGCTCGGCCTCCTGTGACATGCTTGACAGTGCTCTCCTTGCCCTGCTCGGCCTCCTGAAGGTTTCTCTCCTCCCTGCTGGATGCTGCTCTATGTCAGAGGGGACACAGTGCAGTGCCCAGTGGGAAGGAGAGAAACTTTGGATGCACCGCAATGTTAGGCGAAAAATTGTACTTTCAGCATTACTGGAAGTGCACCGGCTTACTAACATTTTGTCACTTTAGCATCAGGACAGTTAGGTCTCATCATAAATCTAGGTCTGTTTACGTTATGGTGTGCTCCTATGAAATCCACTAAGCAGAAGATGATTGTTCTCAGTAAAGACGATGTTTGAAAGGTCTGATTAGTTTCAGATGAATAGTAACCCCCCCTGCATGTGGCCAGCTTTAAATTACAACAGCATGTGTTCTTACACTACTATGCATAAGTGCTGATAGGTCTTCTGACAGCGGATTAGTGGATATGTCATCTTAAGTGTTGCTTCTTTTAGCAACATTTCTGATAAAGAGACAGGCAATGTGCAATCTGCTAGGTTCTTTGTGATATCAAAAGAAAGGATCAGTTATGGAGGAAGAGTCTCTATAAAGTAAATCTGTCATGAGGGAAATATAATGGCTGCAGTTGCTGACCTACTGACAATGCTTGAATATTAACCCACCAACTTCTGTCACTGACCCAGACCATGTGCAGGTCAGGAAAGTTGTGGAAAGGTCAAAGATCCTTGATCAATGATTTTAAGTATTGATGCCAGAGTATCAGCATGACAGTCACGAAACTAGCAATGGCGGGCTCCATGTTTTCCTATTACAGGTTTCCTTTTAAAAAAAATACTTTTTTATTGCAGAGATGTACAAAGATGCAAAGCCTATGCTTGGCTTTTTCCAGAACAATTTTTTATTCAGCAAATCATTTATTGCCAGCCCTCTCATCTACTGACCTTACTAGCATTATACATTTGCATTACCTGATCAAATAGAATATAACATAATAGTCTGAATATATTTATAATCTGCCATGAAATCTTACATTAGAGATTATAAGCATTACAGAGCACATTTCTGTTAACTTAAGGAAGGCAAATCACAGTTAAGCTTAGAGTGTGTTTGTACTCCGACACTAACTTGTGTTATGTTAATCTATCCTGGATGTATAAATTAAGGAAAATACAAGGGCTTAATATATTATTGGAGAATATACTACACCATGCTCCCTCCAGGCCTGCTTGTATATCCACATACCTAGGCATTTGGTTACTTGTTTCCCGATGAAGGCGGAAATTGGTGCAGATTGGCTAGTCCTTCTGTTTTGCAAACTATAACCAGACTAAGCTAAAACTAAACTTGTGTGTGTGTTAGGAGCTCTGATGAGAGCTTGGAGTAGCATTATCAATGTGAAAGATAAATGTTGAAACTCGCATGTTACCTTTAATTTAGTCATACCAGCAATACCGCTTTATAGGAAACCTGTATAGAGACATATGTAGGCTGAATTTGCAGACCGCCTCTTTTAAAGATGTTAGTTGCCTGGCATTGATGATGATCTGCTGACTTCTAATAATGTCACTGTTGTAAAAAAAAAAAGGTAAGCAGAGCCTGAGTTCTGATTTCACTGGCTTAATGCCTGCTCTGAGTCTGTGGGGGAGATTTACTAACCTAAACACACGCACGCACCAGGTGCGTGTGATTTTCACACAGCAAAACGTATTTATCAACCAAAAAGTCTCTAAAAGCATATTTCCAATAATGCCATACATGGAAAAATCATGCACATGATGCATATATAACGCTGCTTCACATTTTAGACAAAAATGGTTAGCTCATGCATTTACATTCCTGCATTCATCAACGCAAGCAACCCAACATAGAGCTAATTTACACAACATCACCTTGCAATTCATGCTTGGCTGTGCACAACACACCTGCTGGGTGTGTACACACTACAAAGGTGTTTAGATTCCACCCATAGATCATGCTGGGAGGGAACACACTACAGAGGTGTATACATGTTCGTGGTGTGTTTATAAGGTTAGTAAAT
>NW_017306358.1:1073325-1105588 GCF_000935625.1 Nanorana parkeri | reverse complement strand
TTATATTATAATTTCTTATAATTATTTATAATTTATTATATTATAATGTTTTAATTTCGTGTTTCAAACTTTATCATACCTGGGATGTCTACTGGACTCTTGTTTGGACAGATTTAGGTGAGTTATTCCTAGGATTTACTAAGAACTACAGGCCTACAATGTAAAACAACATATTTGCTTGAAAAACAATGTACCGCTTTTGGTACCTAAAATCCTGAATAATCATACCGCCAGGGAGGTTAAGAAACAGTCAGCATATTAATCTCAATATAGTTTCTGTTCAAGAAAACAACTGAGAGAAATAGCCTACTATTGTTGACCTCCTTCTGAAACTGCTAGTTGCCTGACTGATTCAAAAATCCTTATCTGCATACTTGGCCTGTAACTCAAAGTATTGAAACCTCTAGATCAGCACGCAAGCCTAACAACTAACATCAAAAAGTTTAGCAACGGTAGTCTGCTCTATGGTATGGTAGTCCCTTAGTAATGGTTTACTTTCCATTGAAATACAGATATGTTTTAATTATTATTTTATACCTAGAACATACACATTCTCGGCTTATACAGTATAATTTGGGAACCAAACTTGGATTTTTACAATTGTACTATTTCATATGAAGACTAGAGTGCTCTATTTAAACAGTTTACACTCAGCAGACGGGGTAGCAGGCATACAAATATCTGGCTAGTCAGGGAAAATTAGTGTCTGTGATCACATGTATAACGTCATCAAATTGTATCAAATTAACTGGTAAATATATTAAATATCTCAAAAGTGACACACTGATTTTCTAAATATCTACTCTTTCCAAGAATATGGATACAAAAAGAGTTGCAGCTGTATATCCTGCATTATCTGCCTATGCTATGAAGCACCAAATATGGGGATATAGGAAAATATTTTATTACATGTTCTTTCACTTGTCTAAATGACCCTAATTATTCTGATTTACTGTAAATGCTTACTAATACATAAATGACAATCAGCATGGGTTTAGGAAAGACCGTTCCTGTCAGACTAATCTACTGACTTTTTACGAGGGGGTAAGTAGAGATCTGGATGGAGGGATGTCTGTGGATGTGGTATATCTGGATTTCTCAAAGGCTTTTGATACGGTACCTCATAAACGCTTACTATACAAGCTGAGGTCTATGGGCATAGATGGAAGGGTGTGTACATAAATAGAGAACTGGCTAAAGGAACGGCTACAGAGAGTATCAATAAATGGCGCCCGTTCAGACTGGGCTAGTGTCATTAGCGGTGTGCCTCAGGGTTCTGTGCTGGGACCCATGCTATTCAACCTGTTTATTAACGACATCGGGGACGGAGTAAACAGCGATATCTCAGTGTTTGCTGACAATACCAAAATTGGGAGGGTAATAGAAACGGACCAAGATACTATAGCATTGCAGGAGGACCTGGATAAAATAGGGGAGTGGGCAAATATATGGCAGATGAGGTTTAATGTTGATAAATGCAAAGTTACGCACTTTGGGATTAAAAATAAGCAAATAGGTTATACAATTATGGATATGCCGCTAGGGAAGTCGGAAATGGTGAAAGATTTGGGAGTCATTGTAGACCATAAACTGAATAATAGATTACAGTGCCAGGTTGCTGTAAGCAAAGCTAGTAGAATCCTGTCCTGCATCAAGAAGGGAATGTTTTGCAGGTACAAGTCTATAATTTTGCCACTTTACACATCACTGGTTTGGCTTCACCTGGAGTATGTGGTGCAGTTTTGGGCACCGTTTCACAGAAAGGATGTCCTTGAGCTGGACAGAGTCCAGTGGAGGGCAACCAAACTCATCAAGGGGATGGAGGACCAGAACTATGAGACAAGGCTACTAAATTTAAATATGTTCACGCTGGAAGTAAGGAGATTAAGGGAGGACATGATTTTCATGTACAAGATGTTCAATGGTCATATCAACATTAGTAACAAACTCTTTAAGATTAATTCCATAAGTAAGACTAGAGGCCACCACCTAAAATTGGTAGAAAAAAAAATTCCAACACAAGGGGCAAAGGGGGTTCTTCTCAGTTCGAGTGGTTAGGGTCTGGAACTCGCTGCCACAAGCAGTGATTTCAGCAAATAGTGTGGAATCATTCAAGAAGCTTTTGGCCGATTTCCTGAGAGAGGGTAAAGTACAGGGCTACAGGTACTCTTAAGAATGAGATGACTAAGGTACCTATACACACACACATACACAATAGGTTGGACTTGATGGACTTATGTCTTTATTCAACCTCAAATACTATGTAACTATGTAACATTCCACCTTCATCCAGATGGCCAGGCATTGGCTGCTGGGTGGCTGAATGCTTGCTACTAGGCAATAGATTAATGGCATGCATAGCCTAAAATGCTGAAGACAAATGCATTTAGAAAAGCATTAACATTGGCTATAAAAAACAGCTTATGATGTACAGATGCCATTCCTATACTGACCCTCAATACTCTTATGTCCTGTGTGTTTATTTTACAGCCATGATTACATTGGTGAATTCACCACAAGTTATCGGGAGCTGTCTAGAGGGCAGTCACAGTTCAATGTCTATGAGGTAAGTTGTGTTTAAAAAATGTATCTGGGAATAGATGGCACTTCCATGTTTTGCCAAAAGCACTGTATAGCAAGAATGGCCTTGCAAAGACTGGGAATTTAGGATTCTTTCCAAAAAGTCTGTGTAAGGACCCTGACAAAAGCAGGAGTGTCCCAAGTTCAAATTTAGCTAGGATGCAGTCAGCCTGAGCTCGAATTGTTATAGTTATGTGTTGGGTATCCCCTAAGTTGAGTTATGAATATTTATTCTGTGAAAATATACAAAAGGAGGATAAGTAAATTTCACTTTTTAAATAAATAAAATAAAAACACTTTGGGGGTGATTTACTAACCTAAACACACGCACGCACCAGGTGCGTGTGATTTTTACACAGCAAAGCGTATTTATCAACCAAAAAGTCTCTATAAGCATATTTCCACTAATGCCATATATGGAAAAATCATGCACATGATGCATATATAATGCTGCTTCAGAGTTTAGACAAAAATGGTTAGCTCATGCATTTACATTCCTGCATTCATCAACGCAAGCAACACAATGTAGAGCTAATTTACACAACATCACCTTGCAATTCAGGGCAGGGCTTTGCACAACACACCTGCTGGGTGTGTACACACTACAAAGGTGTTTAGATTCCACCCATAGATCATGCTGGGACGGAACACACTACAGAGGTGTATACATGTTCGTGGTGTGTTTATAAGGTTAGTAAATCAACCCCTTTATGTCATATTGTATTACAATGGAATTCATGTATTATAAATATCGCATTGCAAAACACATAGCAATCAACTTTCTCTCAAAACCCATATTGTATAGTTATATTTATCAAAATCTGAATGCTGAATATATTGCGTTCCAACGTCAAATCTGTATGTACATAAGACTATAATTTGCTATTTCATCTGTGTCCCTGGGAATCCTGATCAATAATTATGGTGAACTCCTTTGCTGTCTTGACAATAAGAAATAGTTGGGTCAACTCGAAGAGTATAATAAGACTTGTGAACAAATGTTTTTTTGCATTGATACCAGCACTTGTTCTTACCTAATTTGAATGTGCTGAATTCTGAAGTTAGTTTTTCTCTGTAAGCTCTAGATTTGCAATTCAACATTTTAATTTTATTGCAAAATTTTGACACCTCTCACATGATGACATAATCTATCTGAGGAATTTATGGTCACGCAGTCTTAAAATTAGGCTTAGACAACCGTCTTGGAAAAGATATTCTTTATGTATTCAAACGTGTAGGTGCATCACATTATGCATTACATTTTGAAAAAAGGCAAAAAAAAATCACTTGTTTGGAGTAAAATATGTATTGCCACTTGTCAAATCTGAAACGTTTATCCATTGCAGTCAAATATGAGTATGCTCTAATGCTTTTTACCTTAAATTACCACATATTTTGACATAAAGATGATAGGTAATTCAGAACAACTGATAAGGATGGGATTCAAAGTTGAAATATGTCCTATTCAGGCAAAAAATTGTGCTTCTATCTGTGGCGTTGGTGGACTTTCTCAGTACCATCTCGTTTGATGCTCAAGAAGTAGTCTGCCATCATATTTTTGTCCCATTGCCCTTGATAGCGCTGTTCCATCATCATGAGGTCTTGATGGAAGCTGTCTCCCTGTTCATCACTAACAGCCCCAAGGTTCTCAGGAATTGATCAAGGTGACTATTCAGGAAATAGAGCTTGGCGCTCATGTTGCACCAAAGATTGCGAAAAGCTGACAGCATTCTAGTAATGAGAACCTCATAGTTATCTGCCTTTTTGCTACCAAGAAAGTTTTGTATAACTGTCACAAAAGACAGCCATGCTGCCTCCTCCTTGTTTGTAAAAAATATTTGCCTAATTAGTCTAAGGTTAGGGTAGATGCTAACCCTAGTGTAAATAGCAATGAGTTTCCCTTTTTTTTTGTGCAAAAATCACAAGTTTCAAATTGCATGAAAACTAGAGCATGTAGAAGAAAAGCGATTTCATTTCAAACTTGAAATCAGCGTTGAAAAAATAGTTAGAATCAGTTGCAAAAATCTCATGCAACACATAATAAGAAAACATTTGTTCCCCAGTGTAATCTATATAGGGTCATAGACAGCCACCTTAAATTTTAAATGGCTTATATGGAGAAGTGCTTATTCAATATTGAGGATTAAAGAATAAACCATGCTATTCCTTCAAAGATGACCTAGTCCAATGACTGCATATCCAACTGCTCAAGTCTATGTCTGATATTTTCAGTATCCCATATAAATCAAGCTCCCTAGTCCATATGTTAGGTGTATAAACTTTGGGTCGTTCTTTGGTCCACGATATACCACCAAGGAATTAGTATAAATGGATCCACTGCACAGAGAGATCAAGTGGTGCACAAGAAGAGGTTATCTACCCCATGTCCCTGACATGTTTTGCTGTAATAGCATCATCAATGGACTCTTTATACACCGACTGCAAGGAAGACCAAAAATGGATCATAAGGTCTTAGTTTCCAAGGTAACCCTGTCATTAAAATCAAGATGCATAAAAAGTCTTTAGTTTTAGACATCTGACCATTTAAAAATTACAAATTCAGCCAATACTGCCAATACAACATTTCCTTACTACAGAAACTACATGCATAAAATAAGACTATTTTTGATTTGTAATCTCACTACACATTTATATACAAATGGATGGCAGAGTTAGTTGATACACAGGGCGTGAAAATCTTGCTTGCAGTAGTCCCAGACATCACTAAATTATTCATTCATATCTAAGAAATGATGTTTGTATCAGCAAATTCAAATCAACATAATGTCTTTCCTATGTTTTAATTGCCAGGCATACGCTTTTAAACTTACTAAGCATTTTCCTTAAGTGAACAATTATTTTGTCTATCTATCTGTAGATAATTAGGATGTTACCTTTGAGGGTTGCAAGCCAGCTTACTAGAAACTCAACTCGATCTATATTTTACTTTAATAATAAGCACAAACTGTTCTAATGAATATGAAATAACCCTAACAGAGAAACTGCTTTATTTTAAGATGAAATGTGTAAATATATATACATATTTTATTTATAAATTATTTGCTATATCAACTGTTCACACTTAAATATGTTTGGTAGGTAATAAATCCCAAGAAAAAAGGAAAGAAGAAAAAATACCTAAATTCTGGAACTGTAAGTAAAATGACTGGTTAAATTAATATATTTTCTGCATTTTATTGCTGTTAAATAGGAATATTTAGCTAACAAATTAGTAAATGAAAACTGTCAGATTTGCTGGAAAATTCAACAGAATTCAGACAGGCTGGCTCCTGTTGACAGTTTGGAAAATTCACCCGTGGCAGCAAAATGGTACACATTGGAAAAAAACAATTATTACTCAAATTGGCCTGATCTTCTGCAAACTCTGCTTTATGAAAATGTTTGCTTATCCCTATTGATAAATCTTCATGACTGCAATGAAAAGTAGTATGTTCAGAAGTTGTTGTATTCATTTGCATTTCTTATAGTTTTAATTCAATAACAGTATGAGAAAGCAAATTACTAAACTAATTAAGTAGTGTCTTAAAACAGATACATAAGAGGCTGTCATTATAATGCATTAATACATGTTCCTTTAGTTTGGACTTTTTAGAATTCTTTATGGAAATTATATTTCTACATAAAAAGAAAGTATGGCACGGCAATGTTAAAGGTGACTTTGGTCTGCATTAATCATGGAAGCAGAGAAGTGTAAGATATTCAGAAAGGAAAAATGTATAAGATGAATATAGGTTTAAAATTAACCCTAGGTCACAAGTTATACAAGACAGAAAAAGTAAAGCATTTTCCCAGAAATGTACTTTTTATATTCTATTTTTTAAAGAGGACCTCTCCGCATAAGTCTAAATGTGCCTAATGTTTCACAATTCATTGGGATTTTGTTTTCTTCCTATTGTTTTGAAAATCTTCACTCTTATGACATCAGCTGTCCTAGCCCAGATATCTGGCTTATTTAGATGATCTTGCCAATACTATTGGATGAAAAATGCATCAGTTTAACCTACCTCCCAGACTAATTAAAAATGAGGACATTGATTGTGTAGGACGCTGAAAGATGTGCACTATTATCTTTATTATCCAAAAAAGCATCTTGTGTGCCACTGATTCTGATTTATTTAATTGCATAGATTATAACCTTCCGTGACCTCATGGTTAAGTCCACCAACTGCCATTTCCATGTCCAGTGACACTGCCCTTTATGAAAAGTCTCATTGGACAGTGAAATGGAAGTTAACAGAGCACAATTAACAAGGGAAAGGTAAATTGAATATGGACACAGTAGAATGTGGTTTGGCGAATTAATGTAACAAAAATGTTGTGGTGTCAGAGGCAGGACTTTTACTTTTAAAACTTTAATGAAGAGTACAGGTTTACTTTAAACCAAGCTTAACCCACCCACACTCTAAGCGAAAACGTATATATTACATATATATTATTTGTTTAATGCAGACACATTTGTCTATGTCATACTTCACTCTTAGAAGGGTATTTAGTATTGCAACAATCATGCTTTTAATAATGTATGCATTTTTAATTAATACTGTGTTAGTTTCTGTGTATGGTGATTATATTTGTTATCATGTATATGAATTGGATTTATGGTGTCTAGCATGTACAAAAAGATGCACAGTCGTTCACTATACTGTACAGATGCATTACAGTTTATTGTTTTTTAATGTCAAAAATAAGTGCAATAATGTCCCATACCCCTACCTGTTATTATTACTTAACACAAAGTAGGAAAGGCTTGGAACATTTGATAGCTATTTATTTATATATTTATTGTGTCCCCATTGGGGAGATTTCCTTTCAGATCCTGTCCTGGTGGCAGAAAGTAATAGAGACAGCAACCAAAAAATTTTTTCAGTAGAGTTGGGAATTCAATAGAGGTTCTAACTCTTTTCTGCTCTATCCAACACTAATTGTAATCTTCACTCTTAACCAAACCTAAAACTTAAGCTATTTCTTCCCATGTATGTAACATTGAAATACCCTCTAAACTCACACTGACAGGGGATCAGAGGGAGGTCGGTACACGATCTCCCTCCGGTCCCCTCTCCGTTATAAGAATGCGGAAGTGATGTATATTTGTGTCACTCTCCAGCTTTAGACGCTGGAGAGAAGCTGATGAAGCAGATCTGTGCTTAATCAGCTTCTTTGGGGGTCCTAGGTGACATTAGGGGTCTTGGAGACCCCTGATGTCTCCATAAAGAGGACCTGTCACATCTTTTGCTATCACATAGGAGGGGTTTCTTAGCCCCCTATGTGATAGCAATAAAGTTAGGTGGAAAAATTTTTTACGTTTCCCAAAAAATGTTTTAAAGATACACACAAAAAAGAATTAAAAATAATATTTTTTTAAAAGTCCCCCCATACATACACGCATATCGTAAACGACGTTTGCGCCCATTACGCCGCACATGTTACATATTGCCACAAACGTCGCAGTGAGAGCAATAATTTTAGGGTCATCAATCACTGATAACACTAAACCGATGAGCGGTAAAAGCTACTAAAGCGTCGCCTATGGCCAATTTTGGCAGTGGTGTCTTTTTGCGATTTTGCGAGTGCGCGCAATTTGTAAGCTTGACATGTTTGGTGTCTATTTACCCGACGTGACCCCGTCTTTTATATTTTACCAAAAAATTGGGTGATAATAAATGTTTCCTAACATAATGTAAAAAAAAACGTTTGTTCTGGTACGGGAGGGTACGGGAGGGAGGGGTGGCACCACAGCCACGCCCCTCGCCCCAGTTTTCAAACTATGATCCGGCCCCCAGCAATGTCTGAGGGACAGTGAACTGGCCCCATGTTTAAAAAGTTTGAGGACCCCTGCTCTAAACCCTAACCCATAACACTACTGCCCTAAGCCTAAAGCAGATCCCAATACCAAATTAATCCCTAGCGCTGCATACTTACTTTATTGAGTCAGAAGTATCAGCAAAACCAAACATTCCTAAACGGAGATGTTATAGAGGTAAAGACTCTACATCAACTAACTGTCTTGTGATGCAATATATTAAACTCCAACTAATAATAATCATACTGGTGTTAGAGCCAATTCGTGTAAGGAGATCCAGCCATAACATAATGCTTTGTTCATGTCTAATTGTTTTTAATTTGCTTTTAGGTTACTTTGCTTTCTTTTCTAGTGGAAACAGAAGTTTCGTTTCTTGATTATATTAAAGGAGGGTGAGTAGTGTTTTTATGGCTTTCTTTTCCTTGTTTATAGATTATATAAAACCTATTTTAAAATTTCTCTGACAATTGGCCACATTCATCCAGCAAGATCTTTTTTGCCCCTTACTATCACCACTTTGGCTAAAACACACCATATTGTCCTTTACTACGTGCTACACATGCTATTTTGCAGTTTAATGTTAACAATGATTTTTCTGCATCAGTCTACATTTTATTTCATTTTGTTTCAGTCTTCATTTTCTAACACTGATACATAATCCAAATAATACATCCTTATTGCTACTGTTGAAAACCCTGGGGTAATCTGCACATTGTGTGTACAGAGCCCCTTCAGAAATGTAATTCCCTGCTCATGTGTATGGCTTACTGTTTTACCCAGCAGTATTTCTCTTGATATAACACAATAACTGATTGTGTGAATATATTAGACATACTTTTATACTTAAGTATTTAGGGATAGGAATTATCTAGAATGCATGTGTCCATTTCAAGAGGAGAGCAGCTAAAACTCTTCTGTGATGTTTGCTAGAATCCTCAGTTTATTGAACCAACTGTTTATTGAACCAACTGTTTATTGAACCAAGTGTTGCAAATAAATCATTAGGACTGGATAACCTGCACCCTATGGTACTTAAAGAGCTCAGCCAGGTTATAGTGAGACCATTATTCCTCATTCTCAATGACTCCATAATGACTGAAAGGGTACCAAGTGATTGACGTAAAGCTACGCTAGTACCAATATTCAAAAAAGGTTCAAGATTCCAACCTGGGAACTACAGACCCGCCAGTCTAACATCAATAGTATGCAAACTTGTTGAGGGAATGATAAAGGACTATTTAAAGTGATAATCAGCATGGATTTAGGAAGGACCTTTGTTGTCAGACCAACCTGCTTACATTCTATGAAGAGGTAAGTAGAGATCTGGATGGAGGAAGGCCGTTAGATGTGGTTTACCTGGATTTCGCAAAAGCTTTTGACATGGTACCACATAAACGCTTAATACACAAGGTGAAATCTATGGGCATAGATGAAATGGTGTGTACATGGATAGAGAAGTGGCTTCAGGAACATGTCCAGGGAGTATTGATAAATAGCTATTTTTCAAATTAGTCAAAGGTCAAGAGTGGCATGCCCCAGGGTTCTGTGCTAGGCCCAATACTGTTTGACCTGTTTATTATTGATATTGGGTAAGGTGTTAACAGCCATGTTTCAGTGTTTGCAGATGATACTAAAATTGGGAGGGTAATAGACACGGGCTTAGACAATATAACATTAATGGGGAAGTCAGAAATGGAAAAAGATTTGGGGGTCTTAGTAGACCACAGATTGAATAATAGCTTGCATAGCCAGGCTGCGGCAAACAAAGCTAGCAGAGTACTGTCATGCATTAAAAATGGAATGCAATAATTTTGCCACTTTATAGATCACTGGTTCAGCCTCATCTTGAGTATGAAGTTAAGTTTTGGTCAGCAGTCCACAGAAAGGATGCCCTTGAGCTAGAGAGAATCCAGAGAAGGGTAACTAAACTAATTAGGGGGCTGGAGGGCATGGTTGCTAAATTTAAACTTGTTCACACTGGAAGTGAGGCGATTAAGAAGGGACATAATTTTGATGTACAAAATGTTTAGTGGTGATAGCAGCATCAGCAATAAACTTTTCACTGTAAACTCCATTAAGAAGAATAGAGGCCACCACCTAAAATTGGTGGAGAAAAGATATAACCACAAGGGGAGTAGGGGCTTCTTTTCAGTTAGAGTGGTTAAATTTTGGAACTCTCTTCCACAAGCAGTGGTATCAGCAGAGAGTATTGAATCATTCAAAAATCATTTAGATACCTTCCTCAGAGACTATAACATACAGGGGTACAGGTGCTCTTGAAAACTAGACCACACAGACTCATATACACACACACACACACACACACGCACGCACAAACACACACAGACACACAGAGGGTTAACTTGATGGATCTGTGTCTTTATTCAACCCCAAATTCTATGTAGCTGAAGAGCTGTTTTTCTCTTTCAACAAAAAAAGTGGATTAACTAGCCAAGCACTGGTGTTTTGCATGTATATACATAGATATATGTAATCCAGCAGTTGACACAATTTCTTGGTATAAAATAGAGCACCATGTGCCATACATTTGGTGAATTTGGGGGTTGATTTATTAAAGGCAAATAGGTTGTTCACTTTGCAGGGGAACTTTCCACTTAGTTTATGAAAGGGGAAAGCTCTGCTGGTATCCATCTCTTTTATTTTCCTTGCACATGATTGGGTATTCTTTGCAAAGTGAATTTTCACCACATTCACTAAGCTAAGGGAAACTTCCCCTGAAAAGTACAAATTCCCTTGTAATGTAAAGAGCCTGTTTGCCTTTAGTAAATTAACCCCTTTGTCTCTGTGTTGAGCTTTCCCTGCTGGGTTCCCTGCGAGTTTTAGGCATCCATTAACTAAACTCCACCAAGATCTTGCTTATTGGTTATAGTAGACCTTATCATTATGCAAGGATGTTAAAATTACATAGAAGTCAGTTCTGTTAAAGTAGATCTAAACCGAACTAAGATAGGTAAATAGGTTGGGGGCAGGCATGTCAAACAGAGAACAGTGGGCCGAAGTGAGAGGACAAAATCTTCAAGAAGCCTACCTAATTCCAGAAAAAAAAATGTCACTCATCAGGGGGTGTTTTGGACCTCTGCTTGGAGACCACTACTTCCACACAGTAAGGGTCCTTCTCTGTAGTATGCTGGCAGGGGACAGGCTTTTCTCCTCAAGCTGTGACTGATTTTTAAAGAAAATAAACTGTAAGACTTTGCGTTTTGTTTTGAAGCAGCTGGAATGCATTCAGCTGATTTAAACTGAAAGCACAGCTTACTTGGCAGTATAATGTTCTACAGACTGTACTGTGGATATAGTTATAAAGGGATAATATTCACAGGAGGTAACTTGACATAAGGTATATTGACAGACTTGCCCAGAAACCAGCCCTGTGAGCCTGCTGAACAGAATACCTTGTTTTTCATCACAGAAGCACGCATGCCTCCTTCCATCCCAACTGAATGCTTTACACTGATCTTTTCAGCTCACCTGTTTACCCTTTTATAATTGCATCCAATAATTATATCTAGCAATTCTCTTCCGTACTTTTGTGTTCTATTTGAAAAGTAATCACTCCAAATAAAAATTATTGTATTTTTTATTTTGTTAAATAGATACCTACTCGCCTCCAGGTGTTTCTCACTGAGCATATTGTGTGCATGAATGTAGTGTTCCAATATAAAACATGTATTTTCATGAAAACTCCAAACATTTAGTAATAAGGACACTGGAACATTATCCTAGACGTCTACCTTGCTTTCCCACTGCATAGTAGTCACATAATTGACTTTAAGGATAAATGGTTGTATCATTTTTATTTTTATTTGATATTATTAAGTCTCCTAAAGCAGATTTCCATAATCAGCTTTGTAGTTTACACGCATAATTCCTTACTTTTTCTGTGATGTTTATATTAGACTTAATATGGAGTGTGCAGTATAAAATGTTTTACTAATATACAGGGTCCTTCCAAAAGTAATGTTTGAGTTTTAACTGCAGAGTCAACTGCTGGATTTTTTTTCATCTCTTGGGGAGATGCTAGTTGGGGCAAACCTCCTGCAAAGTTCCTCCACCAAAGTTCCTGTCTGCTCCAGAGTCTGAGTTTTGCTACTAAAGCAGAGGTGTTACCTTTCTCCTATTGCATTTTTTTCTGCTATAAAACGAATTAAAAATCCAGCAGTCAGAGTGGTAACATTTGTAAAATGCTCGCATGTATTTATACCTGGAAAGTCAAGTTCTGAGATTTCACTAGAGTATGAGATAGACATAATACTCTGTCAGTTAATTTAACATTCCAACATCTAGTAATATATATTATCATATCCTTTCTCATAGCCACCCTATCACACTACCTAAAGGTGGTAATAGGTAGAACAGTATCTCCTTTAGGCCCCATTCACACTGCGCGATGCACAAATTGTCACGCGATTTGCATTTTGCGCGATATCGCGCGATTTGTTGCAAGATATCGCGCAAATGCTTGCATTGAGCAAGCTTGAATCGTGGCTAAATCCGCTCCAAAAAGGGTCCTGCTGTAGCGACACACGACCCGCGACAGCAGGACCCTTTGCCCCATTGAGAAGCATTGGAGAGCGATATCGCGCGGTAAATTACCGCGATATCGCGGGAATTACCGCGCGATAAATCGCTCAATGTGAACGGGGCCTCAGATCAGTGGCTGGGGAGATATGTGTCTCTCCTTGAGTGGAATATCAAAGTTCTGGGATTCACCAAGATTCTTTCTCGACCATAGCAGCCACAGAAATAGAAGAATTATGTCCAGTCCAGTCATGGTTTTTATTCTTTGCTAATTTACCATTGGGGATATTTCCATTCACATTCTGTCCTTTAGCCACACGAGGAAGTGAGAGGAAAACTTTCCACAGTGGGGTACATCTCTCAGACAATTGTCAGAGCAAGTGTCTCCATATTTTTTCTATTTTCCTCACACATTCTTTACCAGTAATAACCGTCACCAGCACAGATTGAGGGGTAAACCTCCCTAGTTGGGGCAGAGAAAGCAATGAGAAGCTGACAGGGATTTTAACCCTTGCCTACTCTACCCAAAACAAAAGCTTTTGGATATAGATATAATTTAACCAATCCTCTTGTTTGCTCGTAGTCATGTTTCCCTTATAGGCAGGCAAGCCAGACATACACTGCATTGTATATGTGCATGTTTAGGTAGGGTGATTTGTGAGTATTCGTCATAAACTTTCACAAGTTTATGGGTAGATTAGTAACACCTAAAATGTTGAAAGGTAAATCGGTAATGATGTAGCAATATTTTTCAACAATCCATTCCATTAAAATAAGCTTTCAAGAAGGTGTGTCTTTAACCTTGGCCCCCATTTCCTATAATAAAGGTTTTAGAGAATGTTATTGATTTTACTGGGTTCAAGCATATGTTATGATCTGCATATGTGAATATGCTTGCTCATATTCCTGCTCCATAAAGCATCTGCTTTGGAATTAACTTTTCTGTTTTAATTATTGAACAGTTGTCATCATCCACCCTGTTGTAAACTCAGAATGGTTCAGTTAAGGTTAAACCGTACATCTATGGTAACACATCACTGCTAGTAAAGCAATATGTCATAACCCCTTTAGTAACAGAACCTTTCCGGCTATATGACACCCATTCTAGTTCTGGAAACATTAAAGTGATCTGGTTCTAAAACATTATTACAGAGCAGCACCAATCAACAAACTTGCTATTCCTCTTTTTAATATAGCACTGGTTTAGCTTTAGTAACATGGCACTGTACTGTAACTATGCAATGCATTTATTTCATACAAAAAGAAGGGCCAAGAAAATGTGCTCATTTGAGACCTATATAGCTTAGGTGACACCAATATACTCTAATGCCTATTGGACAAAAAGTTATGGATTTAAAGGTATGCCAATGGACATTATAAGTTCATGGAAATGTTTTTTTTTTCTATTGAATAGATCCATTTTTAAATATATTTTTAAATCCCCACATAACAGAAACATCTCTTCCTTTAGGCCAGTTAGAACAGCATGGCTTTAATAGCATCAATAAGCCAAATAGGTCTAGGATATGTTTTAAATTTGATATACAGTAATAGATAATGAGGCATCAGTCTGTAGGTGATGCTGAATGGAGAAAATTACAGTAATTAATAGGAAGATATCATTTGAGTGTTCCCTGTAAGTTTGTATCATAATCTTTATGATGCTATAATAGCAATGCTATTAGAGCCCCAGGTAAGCTCACAGCAGGCTTGTAGTGTCTCAGGATGGCATGCCAGAAGCCTTTGTGGCATTTTCTTTCTGAGCTCAGAAAATGAAATAGAGCATGCAAAATATAATTGTTTGCACAGTTTTTGTCATTACATACTATGAATAAGTTTACCAGCTTTACCAACATTTTCAAATGAACACAGGAAAGATTTTGTTTCTATATGTTCAGTTAGGAATTATGTATGATTTACATTGATCTACATATGTATTCAAATCAAAATTAATGACTAATGATATATTGAAGCAGAATCTCTGCTTTGTAGATTCAGATTACTGCACAAAATTTGAATTCCATGTCAGAATTTCCAGTTACACATAAGCAACACAATTTTGGCCTGCAAAGGTCTGTGGTCCTGCACCCATTCTGCATAACCACATTTAAATCCTATTTGTACCTGGAACTCTTAACGATACTCACTTTGCTTCCACGCTACAAAAGTGAACTTCAGGGTTAAAGACCTCTGCACAGTGCAAGACTGCTGAGTTACAGAAAGTCCAGGCTGCCATATTACAGAGAGACAGAGAGACTGCTTAGACTTCTGAGTTACAGGACTGTCCACACTCTCCCTAGTTAAGGAGACTTCCCACCCCACCTCCACTTAGAGAGAGACTGCCATGAAAATGTCATATAATGAAGCATGCACTGAGCAGAGGGGTGCTGTCACTTTTCTAACATTTCAAATTTTTGTGGGGAGGTTGGCGATGGCCAGTGCTGAATACTTTGACACTTTTACACCATGTAACTATAACATCACACGGGTGAACACAGGCAACTTATGGAAAAATATCTCTGCATTCAGTGCCACCCCTCAGCAGCTGTCCTGTGCCCCTGTACAGTGTGAAAAATGTGACAGCTTTACCATTCCATTCAGGGCCCTGTACATTAAAATAAGTGACATTCTCAGAGCATTGGGGAGAATGTGAGCAATCATGCCTCAACCCAAAGCAGACAGTACCACTGCAATCCGTTTACTGATAACCATAACTATCCTGTACCTTCTCCTCATGGACATTAATCCATGGGTACCTGGCCAAAGGACAATACACCACACTTTATCTCATCCTATAAGGTTGCAGTGCTAGTCATCTGAAAGTGCTAGAATTGTGATATCAGGTTCTTTATTAAGCTGTATATATGTCTGTATTAAAGAGGAACTTTACCCATATCTTCAAAATAACAACAAAGGCACCTTTACAAATGTTTAGTAACGACAATCTACCAACAGATACTTCTAGATAATTGCAGGGTTTTTTCTTTTTTTTGCACACCTTACTTTTATTTTCTTCCCCATTCTTCTGACAGTGGCCATTTTAACTAAAGGCAGGATACTAGATCTCTATTTACTTCCTGGAAATCTGGCACATGTGACTAGGACATGTGATCATGCACATCATCTCATATGAGGAAAATGCCTTTCCCTGAGATCTCGTGAGATTACAATGAGATTTCCCAGCAATGCACTGCTGATTTAACCTTCCTATAATGCAATGTTTGGGCATGATTACATAATTTGTGCCAAAGTGAACCAGGAATTAGAAAAAATTAATTATTAGTAAAATAAAAATATGTTTGTTTAGCTTATGAATGTAAGATGATTTCATATCAGCATGCAGAGTTGTATGCTGATGTGATTTTTAGTCAAAGGGGTTAAACGTCCAGTTTAAAGTCAGAACTCTGCCTCCTATGAGAATAGAATAGATAGAATAGAACCTTGTCTTAAGAGGGCATATCGGTTTAATTGATCAACCACCTAAAAATCCAGTTTTCACACTTAACACTTCAGAATGTTTCTTTCTAGGTACTTTTAGGCATGGCAGATTTTACGGCAGTAAAAAGAAAAGTGACATTTTACCTTCCTTAAGCCTGAGATGTTACAGAAAATAGTAATCAGGAGGTATACAAATAAAATTTTACCTTTTGTGTAACATGATCACACATGGTAACACACTGGTCTAGTAGCCGTAAGGTGAATGCAGTACAGAAACACTTTATTCATATGTGTCAGAAATGTCTTTCTGCTATGACAGTCTGAACTCTACAACAAAAGTAAAGATCAAAGGGAATACAGCTTTGTTAACTACCATGGTTTTACTTCTGCCACCACTGAATGCAAAAATAGTGACCCATGGAGGCTGGTAGGCATAACAATAATAGGCAAGTTAGTCAACTTGATTGATCAAATACATCTCCATATTATCTCCTTCTTAAAAGACATGTTCAGGGACTGAGGTTATAAAACAGACATGTTGTCTGATGTGGCTACTAATATGCTTCAAATACTCAGTGGCTTACATAAGTCCTGTTACAACATGAGAAGGAAGGACTGAATTGGGACCCCAGCCCACCACGACCAAACGATTCTTTTTTAGACTAGTCTTTTCGATTTATTTTTTGTTTGTTATTTGTTTTTTTCTCTGTTCTTGGTTTGCCAGACAGGTAGCCTGATTTTATTATAGTAGCATTTTAAGTGCATCTCAGCAGTAATGGCCTGTTTATCAATTCTGAGGGGCAGTGGGGAGGTTTGCAGCTGATCACCCACACGATTCTTAGACTCAAAAATAAATCTATGGGAAAAATATTGTTCTAGAATAAGGCTATTTACAGTATATTTACGGGTCGACAAGGTTTTTTTGAATATAACCAGAGGTTATGAAATTATATTCCCTCAGAACACTAAGTCTATCTACATGTGCTATTATAAGATATGAGGGATATCGGAAACCAATCGGGCTAGAATGGCATTGTCTTAGATTAAAGAAGTTGTCTTGTTGCAGGGAGCAATGTTTTCGTTGCTCCTTTTGTATCTGTCTTGAGTCTTAGTTGTCTGTTAGGTTACCGGTCCTTGCCAAAAATAACGCATTAACTGCATCATGATAGTGAATGTCAAGCTATTAATTTTAATCCCCATTTGTCTAGGTCACCATACAAATAGTAGTATAATTCAATATTATAAGTAAACCCTGGCGAAATATACCATCCTGGGATGGAATTGTCCCATACAAGTAGTAAGGTGGTATTATTCTTGCTTTTTAAAATGGTATGCTATGACATCCTATTCTCTCAGCGTCTTAGAATAAACTAAGGGTACTAATATATGACATGATGAGAAGAAGAAACTAGTTGGGCTAGAAATGCTATGTATCCTTTTTGAGGTTGGATATTATTTGTGTAATGTTGTAATGTTGTGTAATTTGTTGGATGAAAAATAAAACATTTTGATATCAAATACTCAGTGCACATTCTGCTGAAACGCTGGAAAAAATTGCAATGGCTTGTATTGATGTCATCTCGGTGTAAGGATTTTAAAATACGCCTACAGACAATATTTAGATGCATCCTGTGTCTTTGCCACAAGGCAGTCCTAGAGGCAGTAATGATAGTAAATTATTACTGCCTCCAGGTGTGCCTTGTGGATAAAGATGAATTCTGTCCCTGACATGTCACCCCTAGCTTGAAAAGATGACAGTGAGGAAAGTGAAACCTCCTTCCCCTATCATATTAGGCCAACAGTTAAAATGTAACCCTTTTGTCAGTTTGACTTCACTAAATCACACATTGCTAAAGAAAGAGTTTTTTTTCTTCTTTAATACTTTGTACATATATATTCAGCACTTTTATGGGTAGTCATAAAATCAATTTCTTTTTGGCAACTGAAAATGTAAAATATTTGGTGACCAGCTACTAAAATACTTTGCTATGTTAAGCATTGACTTCACTTTAAATTGTGCTGGAAATAGTATTTGCGTGTGGCTGTATTTGGCATTAACCCTTTTGCCTATCATGATGGGGGGAGAAGAATATTGCAGAGAAAGAAGTACGAACATCGCGGGGTGGTGAAATGAGAAAGAAACAGGAATGATAGACAAAAAAGGAGGAAAGGCAACTGGGCAGCCCTCTAGAAAAAGGAAAGAGATAAGAGGAGGAGTAAAAAGAAAGTATCGAAAGTGAAAAAGGAAGGGTAAAGACTAAATTAGGTCTTTTAAACAACTCCCCACCCCTAACAATTATTAATGGCACCAAATAAAAAAAAAATAGTAACTACATTCATGTAATCAATCACATTTTGTACAACAAATCATTCTATATAAAGAGTGATAAAAAGCTTTGTACTAAAACCTTTAGTTTGGAATTAAAATGTAATACTCATGTTATGAATATAATTTTTTTACACATTAGCCCAGGGGTAAGCAACCCAGCAATCCAGCTGTGGTGAAACTGCAAATGCCACCATGCCTCTGCCCCCGGGAGTCATGGTGCAATGTCTCATCTAATTTCTAGTTTCACCACAGCTGGAGTGCCGGGTTGGCTACTCTTTCAGTAGCCTGTGCTGTATATGTTATGTTCTCTTTAAATTAAGCTAATGTATAACATATGTTTCTTTTGCCCTTTGTCAGTGAGATTTTCTTTGGTATGTGAGGGATACTCCTATCTGCTAAACATAGAACACTGAACTCTTGTTCTTGTTGTTAGGTCAACACTGTAATACACACCTACTCCTTGAACAACCATCTTTTTTTTGTGCTGGAACTGTCTTGCATTCTGCTTACCTTGGCTGCATTTAATTGTGTAGTAGAGTATTTACAAATATGGTCGCTGCTTAGTTTATTAAGATGGATGTAGCATTTTGTATTTAGTGACCTTTTTATGGACTCAGTTTGTTGTTTGTTCCTATAAAGCATAATTGGGCACATTTTTCTGATTATATATTACATTTACGAAAGGGCAGTCTGTGTTACATGAGAGGATGTGCTTGTCTGATTGTAGTTAATTAAGCCGTAACATTCGACTGCTGAGCATGAAGACAGCCATGTGGTTAACTAGCTGACCTTCCTAGTGACCCAAAGTCTTGCTGGAGTTTTTGGATAATATATTTTGGAGGTTCTCGACAGCGTAGATAACTAAACGCAACAAGAGTGGATCAAATGTGAGCTCAACAAAGGGCTGTAATTGTGCTGCCAGGTCTGAAGCCATTAAGAGATCACCTTTAGTAAGAGAACTGATACTAGTCTAGCCAGAGGTGCCTGGCTCTAAAATGACATGGTGTTAGAAAAAGATGTAGAAAATTAGCCTCAAAGTGACATTAGTACCTTTTATGACTTGAGCCTCCCCGCAGTGTCCATTTATATTAATGAATTCTGACACTCACCGCAGTAACTCCCATTTCAATCTCTGAATAGAATTATACATGATATAATGAAAGCTGTATATTTCCCTGTAAGAATCTGAAAAGTATTAGCAATATGTGAAGTTGCAAGCATTTGCAAATACGCTAATAAATAAATTGGTCCAGTTTTACCTGCAATCACAAAGTGTTAGCATTTTTTATCGAATCCAGAGGAATGTAATATAATCTGAATAACAAAGGAGTTAGGAAACAAATCCACCAATGTAAAATGTGGTATATGAAAAAAAATTAAAAAGCTCTTACCGTACGAATGATGCATATAGTTAGACTCAAGAGGATCAGATTTTACCCTCAGATGGCAACATCAGGATTGGTGCAAGTGCACATGGCAATGTGCATGTGTCATTGTGAATATCTTGCATATCTGCTTTATAAGAAAACATTCTAGTTGGCACTTTCTGGTGTATCATCAGTACTTTTGAAATCCAAATCTGTTCTGTTTAGTTTTTTTGCTCTCTTACTATTCCCTGCTCTTTCTAGTTTAGTTCTTCCCTTGTTTCCTGCTCTGTTGGCTATGTGCCTTCTCTGCTTTGTTAACAACTTCAACTTTGGCTTGCTCTTTCCTACCCTGGAACTGATCTGCTTGATTTGACTTCTCAGACTGAGCCTTGTTGCTGTTTGTGTCACTTTAAAAAAAAAATATATTTTTTAATAATGGATTCAGATCTGAATTAATTTATGCTTTTTTAATCTACCTGGATTTCAGCTTTAACTGTTTGGTACTTTATCCAAATGAAATGTTGGCTCGAGCTCCACTTTAATCTTGTGGTGCAGCACTTCCAATAAACTTGATAAAGTGCCTTCATTAGATAACTGTAACTTTAAGCTTATTCACTTTTTTTTTTGCAAGTTTTTCTTTTTCTCTCTAAAAGTTTTGATATTGTATCATTTCTCACTGCTGGTCAAATATTATTTTAACTGTAGGAGAAAGGTTTGTGCTTGTATTTTGGCATGAAAAGCAAAACCACCTTGTTTTTTGTGTTTATACGATTGTTATTCAAAGACAACACTGCTATTTAGTTATAACTTATTATGTGGTGCTTACTGTTAAAAATATTTTATAATTTTTCTATACACTACATTTTATGTGGATCAAATAAAACCCCTTTGCTCGTTATTTTATTGCTGCTATATTACGTGGCATATTCTTGTTATAAATATCTTTTTTTCAGTCTTGGAAAGATATACCTGAACAATGCACTTCAAATATCACATCAATATTATAGGTCACACAAAATAATGGTGTGAGCAATAAAACTTGCCACAGAAGGGAATTCAGAGACAGATGAGGCACTGAGAATTCTATTATATGTTTGAATAAGGGAGAGCGGCAGAGGTGATAATAATTTGTCACAGCAGAAATCACAGGTCTGATACTTTTTTTTTCTCTATTGTAATGTCCATTTGTTATTGGGTTTGAAAGCTTAGAGAAATATGCAGGCCACCATCATTCTCTTTCTAAAAATGCTAGTTGCTTGGCTGTAATGCTAATCCAAAGACTTTTTCCTTGAAATCACCTTCCTAGAACATTTATGTAGCCATTTAAATCAGAAATCCTGGTCTGCATAATTGGAGCCAAGCTTCAGTAACTGGCTGAACTCCATGGAGCTATTACTGGATAAAGGAGGGGGAAGAGCAAGAAGCCAGTTAGGCTCTGATGCATGCATTGGCAATGAACATTCTAACAGTAGTAGTGAGCAAAAGGAAGATCCCAACAATTTGCTGCATCTTTTTCATTGTCCAGTCACCGACCCGATGGTGTGTTTTGACCCACTGTTCTTGACAGAGCTGTGCTACTGCACTAAAGGGTGAGGGATCTGCCTGTGCTGTCTGACAGGGGTGCCTGGTCAACAAACATCGCTGCATAGAATTAATAATCCTTTTGTAGTTATAAGATGTCATGAGCTCATTTACACTTAAAGTTTCACATATGTAACACCTTAGTGAAAAAATGTTTCAGTTATCTCTTTTATTTCAAAGAGATTTTTGGGGGTAAATAAATCTATGGCTACTTGCACCTCTAATTTGTCATGGACCGGTCTTGACAAAGCATATCTAAACCCAAGAACAGAAATGTAGTTTTTTCCACCTTACCAGTCCTTGGATGTGGTGGCTGTATTATTATTGTTTTTCACCCAGTGATCCTGCCAGTAACACCCTTCCTTCATAGATACATGCATGGTGTGTGAGAGTGGTCACCCTAGGACAGGACTATGGAACATCTCCCTCTCCCCTTAGCTCCATAACATTGAAAGAAGGTGTTCTGTAGTCCACAGAAAGAACTAGGAACAGTGTTAATTGATAACAGTCACCAGAGGCAGAGAACACAGAAAGTTAATAGCTCACAAGATTTTTGAATCAGTCAGACATATGTGAGAAATATAAATTGAAATGGTTGTTGACAGACCAGAAGGGAGTAAATAAAAGAAGTTCGTTGTTGGGGTTTTAAACATTCAAGTTTTTTTTTATGCTGGAAAAGACAGTTCAATGCAAATCATTTTATATTTTGGATCACTGAACCCATGCGAGACAAGGTAGAGATGTAGCACATAGCTACAGTTGACTAAACAATAATAACTTTCTTGGGTGGGGTGGGGGGGAGTTTCTTGCCATATTGTGAAAGTAGTGTGCACTTCTCCAGAGCTCCCAAGTCCAGGTTCATTGTCACAGATTCATCTCCTGCAACTGCCATTTTCTCCACCACTTCTTTAGGGTCTGGTGGCCATTGATGAGCACAGGAGTTACATAGTCACAGAACCCTACTTCATTCTTGAATTTTACAGATGCTGGGAAAGAGGCCATAGTGCCCATTGCATTGTGCTCACAAACTGGAAAATGGCTAGGAGCAATAGCAAGAATGTGTTATTTAGTAGAACACTATTTCCTAGCACGTTTTTTTTTTTTTTCCTTCTTCAGACTGTAGGTCCATTTACATATTTGCCTGTAGTTTATGATTTTACTGGGCCTGTTTACTAAATAAATCTTGCAACTACTAAAGCAGAATTGAAGCCAACACTTTTTTTTTAGTTTTGGTTAGAGTAAAGGAGTTTAGCTATTTTTCACCATCCCCCATTGGGGAGATTTCCCTTCATTTCTTGTCTGACAGGCACAAAAGAAATTGAGAAGAAATCCCTCCAAAGAAAGGGAAACTCTGGTAGTCAGCATGTTCACCAGAACTAGTGTCCCCATTGAAAGATTTCTCATTTATTCCTGTTTTGATAAAGCACAAAATTTGGGATTTTCTTTAATTTTTCACTGATAATTGTCACTGGGACATATAGACAAGGTGAATCTCTCTAACAGGGACACAGACAACAAGAAAAACCTGACAGCTGATGTAATTTCTCTCCACTCCTACCTAAAACTAAAGAATACAAAAATGGCTACAGTGGCACTTCATATCGTTGATTTTATACACACTCGTTATGCAGTACAATTCATGATATTGTTTTTACATTTCAAACGGACTCTTCATTTACTCTTGCTTTGACTGGGTGTTGTTTCCTTGATCTTCTGTTTTTTTTGTTTTGTCTCCTGTAAAATCTGTGTTCCCAATACCATACCTATTCTAGACATTTCTTTCTTTTCCTATGATCTATACTTGTTCTCATTATCTCCTGTGACCATTTCCTGGTTAGTATCCATAGAAAAAGTAAGAACATTTGACTGCAGTTGAAAATCCAGCTATTTCTGGCTAGTTCAGAACAATCACTAAGGTTATAAGGATTTGTGGCTAGAAGTAAAAAATAAGTAAAAAACTGTAAATTAAATAAAGGAAAGGGTAATTTCATGCCTATTACATGGTTCTAAAATTGAAAGATGAATGTTCACTTGAAGCATATCTAAACCCAAAAAACAGAACCAATTATATTGCTTACCAATCCTTCAATGTGGTGGTTGCATTAATTAATTTAAAACGTTTTAGGCTTTTTAACCTTTATTTTCACCTGGTGATCCAGCCAGTAACACACTTCCTATTTTAGGGTGGCATTGTCAGCCCCCCGGGGGGGGGGGTGTTAGATGCACTAGCAGATTCAGATGGACTTGAGAAACAAAGTGAAACCAAACTGCATTTTTTTCCCTTGTGGGTTAAAGGTTTTACATACATAACCATTGTAAGCACCCCTGTCAGTGTTAAATGGTTTGTCTCCACCCTCAATCTGCTAACTTTGCTGGTTAGCTTAGTCTGTTAAAGGAATTTGAAGAATAACAAACTTGCTGGCCAAATCACCTAGTGGAAATAAAGGAAAACAAAGGCTAAAAAATAAGCCACCACATTTAAGAATTTGCAAGCCCCAGTATATTACATTTTTTCTTTTGGGTTTAGATTTGCTTTAAATCCTGCATGCTTTCCTGTGTTTCACCCAATGGTAAAGTAGATAAAAAATATACCCCCTGATGCCAATCAGTTAGTGCTCATTTCAGATCAGGTACGTCACAAAAAAGTGTTAATTTTGTGTGAATTTTGTGTGAATTTTGTGTTGACACTAGTGAAAGATGTTCTAAGACACGCCCTGGTCACTTCGCCAGCAGTCCAGTAAAAAAAAAAAGTCAAGTCTGTCTCAAAGTTTTCGACCCTACAAGTGTAAAGAAAGTTAATGTATTTATGGGTGGTCCTGCATATGTTTTTTATGGGTTAAAGGACATAGTATTAGTTACTAAGTCCACAACCATGAATGAGCAGGAAGTGATGTAGAGCATCATAACTGGGGACACAGTAAGCTTACTATGTCAGTTATTTACAAACACTCAGGGATCAGTACTGTTTGTACTTCCCTCTCCATCCTGACTGCTCCTCCTGTGACAGGAGACTGAGGTCTCCTCCTGCTCCGCCCTACTCAGCCTCCTGACAACTGTCTCCTGCCCACACTGCCCCACTCGGCCCCCTGACAGCTTCTCTTCTCCCCGCTGGGAGCTGGATCAGTTTTGTGACCCCTCCGATCTCCACTGATGACACAGGTGGGTGCCCAGCGGGGAGAAAAAAAGCTGGGGATGCTCCGCATTTTAGGCTGCATTTTTATCTATTTTTGTACTATCTGCATTTTGCCCATAGTACCATTTTCGGTCAAAATGTTTTGGGCGCCGCAATTTCGGTGCCTCCCTAGTGTCTATCAGGCAAAAAATGCTAATAACACAATGTACATTTCAGGACTGTGAACCTACTTATGATGCCAGAAATGTATAAGCTGAGATGAACATATCTGTAACATAGTACAACTTTGTACGTGCTTTGTACATGAACACCAGCCCCCATTTCCTGGTTTCGTCACCTGGTGTTTGATGGATAAACAGCCACAAATCTAGTACCAGCTTTCTATTCCATTTATTACAATTCACCTCCTATCCCGGACCTGAACAATTAGCCTTCTGATGGTGAGCAATCTGAATAATGCTTGCTGCTCTTTCTTTGACATGCTAAAAGTACATTAGCCACTGGAGTATAATAAGTTGTTTACCAGCTACTGAGGGCCAGGAATGTGTTAAGACTGGGGAGAGGTTGCTCTGACATGGTGGTGGGGAGAACAGATCCCAGCAGTGAGGAGCAGAACTTTAAAGCATTTGCAGGTACCTGTACTAGGTGACGAAACATAGAGAAGAGCTCCAGGATTTTGCACAGTGCAATGGTGAAAGGATTAAGTGCTCATTTTTCTCTTGCAGCAAAAATAAAGAATCACTCACCCAATCTTCGGTCCTGCAGCAGTGACCGCTCACCTCTTTCTGACCCTTTGCATCAGATGTGGTATGTTCCTCGGAGTCTTCGCGTCTAAAAGGCTGTATTAGCTGTGATGACATCATGGGTCCTTAGGCCGCCAGAGCCTGGGGGGGGGGGGGGGGGGCGCGGGGGGGCCCGTTGGGGGGGGGGGGGGGAGGCTGTGGAGACTGGTCTAGCAGCCAGGCGTTATGGGGGATAGGGCAAGTATTTTCTTTATTTTCGCTCGCTAGGCAAAACAAATCACTTATGAATCACATACAGATTAGGTGGGAGTTATACATCACTTGTGAGATTCAACACAGGATTTTCTATATGTACACATTTTATGAGATGTACTAGCACGTTTTTTGTTTTTTTTCCACTATCATCAGCACAGGCATTGTGCAACACAGGTGTTGTGTATGACACAAAATTGTGTATCCCTTTGTGACAATTTCACATTTTAATACTATTTTTTTCACATTTTAGGAATATAATTGTTGAGTTTGAAGCGCAGTGCTATTTTCTTTTTTCCAAAACAATCACCTAACCCTTGCAGTGTGGGGGTAGCCCCACTGAAAGGGACAATTTTTTAAAATCCTGGAGTTTGCTTCAAGAGCATCTTTTTTAGTACAAGTGTGATGTGCAATGTATAAGCAAAGCATAATTTAACTTTACAACTTTGTAGATTAGCATTTTTTTAAAGTGGCTCTAGAATTTATTGCATTGCATTATGTCTGTATACATTTAGACATTGACCATATGCAGTACATTGATCACATGAATGCATGCACCTGGAAAGCACACATTGCTTCTTTGCAAACAAATATCATGTTCTCTTCTGTTCCTTAACTGTTTTGCATTTCATACTTTTAGATGACTTTTAAGATCCCAAAATCTAATTTTAGAATGTAATCTATAATATTTTAGAATTTTATAAATAGCATAAATACTGAATATATCTCGGAATTACTTTTGTCTTGAAAAATATTTTATTCATAGTTTTAACCGAGTATGGTTTTGGGAATACCATAGTGTCTTATGATTTAATTGCATTTTTTTCATACTGTACTTCAGTTTCATTTAATGCTTCATTTCACTCAGATTATTCACTGCTCTCACACTTTTCAATCTACTAGGTGTAATTACCGAGATTGAATGTACAATTAGGCTAAATAATTATTACATGCAAAGTGCAGACCTGCCATTTTGAACATTATTTCTACCACAACAATGCATACATACAAGCAAAAAAAAAAGAACTATAAATAGTAAGAAGTGATTATCTTTAGTTATATATATATGATAGAAGAAATTGCTGAGGCAGTTTCAGCTTTTGCTGTGACCCCAAATAATGTGTGCACATATAAATGGTTATCTATTTTTGTTTCCAATGAACCAATTTGAAGCCTTGACTTTGCGATAAGGTTGTATCTGTCAATAAAATTTAACGTGAGTGTGCAAACAAATGAAAATACATAGATGTGTCAACTGCTTCAGTTATTGCAACTGTATACCCTTATGGACCAGAGACATTTTTACATTTCTGCTATAGGCCTGTTTATTCAGTGATAGCATTCTTATTACTTTAAAATAACGAAGTACTACAAATATTGCTTATTTTGGGAAAAGCAAGACTTTCTTTTTGGGATACTGCATTACAAAAATGTATTTTCTATGCAATCTATAGACAAAATATGTAAAAACAACTAAAAAACACACTTTTGTCTTTTTAATCAGTGTTTAAAAAATACTGTTACTGTAGATAAAAGGAACACATTTTATTCTATCATTTGTTTCATTTATAATGGCACACAAAATGAATAAATTAATCAAATTAAAATAAATGATTAAAACAAAAACAAGTTTAAATATTAAGGGTTTAGAAAAAGATAGAAATAAAAAAATCAGTAGATAAAAGTGCTAAGGGGATAAGAAGGGGAGGGAGTTAATTAGGCTAACTAAGGGTTATTAATGTAATAAATAGGAATAAATTTCATTTAACCACTTCCGGGCCGCAATACGTCTATAGACGGCGGCCCACAGAAGTGGTTAAAACAAGGATGTCATCAGCACACCAGCACAGTCTACTTTGAGCCTGATGAAGGGGAGAATGTGTAGCCCTGAAAGCACTTGACAATCTGAGTGGCATCTATCAATAAATGGATTTCCACTGACTTGGACTTTGTCGTGCTGGTGTGCTGATGACATCCTTATGTAAAGTTCTATTGCGTGTGGCGCCATCCGCGGTCATTTCGAGCACCCATAAACTCATTGGGATTTCTGGTAAGGAGTGCTACAAGATTCATGGACACTAGTGGTTAAAACAAGAACATGGCTTACAATCCCCTATGTGATATTTTGGAGGTGACAGGTTCTCTTTATGGAACCCGCCCTCCAACACAGATCAGAGGTTTTGTGCAGTTCCTGACAACTGAAACAGATGGTGCTGTGATTATAGCGCCACGGTCTTACTGATCACGCAGAGCAAAGAATGGACATTCTTTGCTTTGCTCTACCCTCTCTATGGTCAGCCATTGTGCCGTGGTCCTAGGTCCTCCAGAAGAGCGGGGGACCCCAATAACCACAGTGGGGGTTGCGGACGGACAAGATTGCTGCTGCTCTATTGATACAAGTGATCTGATCAGATCACTTCTATAAAAACGAGCGGCGGCTCCCCACTGTACATTTAGCTCTGCTTGTCCAAAGCTATATGTACAAAAAAACAACTCACCCGACACCCGAAACTCCATGTCCCAGGCGTCGGGCGATAGGAATTTCACACACCTGAACTTACAAATTTGCCTTAGCAGGTGCTTGTGTCTTGTAGGTCAGCTACAGTATACAATGTGATGCCATACAGAGAGGCAGACCTGGAGGTACAACAAAGAAAACTTGCACATAAAGCATACACATCATGCCATGACGCTCACTGCACAAGGATAAGTGCATTTTCATCCTGGTGGCAGAATATATACAACCCTGGAGCTTGTGGGCACGATGCATCTGAAATGGGGGAGATATTCCTAACAGGGCAAAAAAGGATAAGTGCACTTTGTTTGAAACTACACTCATTCTGTCGGGAACAGTGCTTTTCTATTGGCTGTGAGCTGCAGTCTGCAGAGACTGAGGTCAGTCACTCTGTCTGGAGTGCACCTGCACAGCCATTGGCAGTGTGAGTCTAGGAGTGAAGCAGTTGTTAGCTGTGTGATGGAGCCTGCAGAAAGCCTGTGACCAGTGGGCACACATGTCTCTTCTCCCTGTAGTGATGTAATGTGGTTTGTATACAGTGTGCAGTGCTATTGCAGCAGTAAAGGCACAGTGGAATATGTCAATTCTATACAAATTTAAATGAATAGTGTTTGAGATTAGAGTGTAAGCTCCTCCAGTGCAGAGACTGATCTAAATGGTTTAGTGTTTTTTGTAGAGCACTGTAAAATATTTCCGAGCTATATAAATAAATACCTACATACTGCGTTATCATGGGGGGTATATTAGAATGTAAGTTCCTCTTGCACTTAGACTAATGTGACTGATTCAGTGTTGTCTGTACAGGACTCTGCAATATGTCAGAGCTATTTAAATGTATAATAATCATATTGTGTCACTGTGCTAGGGGCAAGCCATTTACATCAGTCCTTTGGTGCAGAGACTGATGTAAATGGCTTGGTGTTCTTTGTACAGTATGGTGGAATATGAGAGACATATTTTTTTTGTCCTCAAGCAGACACATGCACTCAAGAGTCAGCCATATCACTTTAAACACACAGAATGCAGTTACAAATTCAACTACTCATAAGAAAGAGTTAAATCAATGATGACCTATATATAATTTACCTTATACATTAGGTGACACTAAACTCAGGATTTAAATCTTAAAAATGCATTTAAGTACCCTAACGATTAACAAAAATGCATCTTATTTGTGTATCACTCAGCTATAGATCCTCAAATCATCTCTGAATCCATGCTGATACTGTCCTTCCTTTTGTTCCCCATGGTCCCTGTGTGTGTTGTAAAGTAGCCACCTCTCCATGCTCGCACCCGTGATGGACTACAATCTCACGTTTGCCCATCCCAAACATCGGCCATGCCAATACGCAGTGATAGAATGACTATAGCTTACCTTGAAAAGGCGGAATCTGAGACCCATTTACTTGCTACCAAGGAGTCACTTTGGATTACTAATGTGTTTGAAAAGGTTATTTACAACACTTTCACATCCCATAATGTTAGGATAATGGCTGCTGTGAATGTTTACAGTAACAATAAGAAGAGTACCTTTCCAACCAGGCAGAACTACACAGAAGGAATCCAGTTGTAGTTGTACCAAGAAGAAGGCCTGTTCACAGCTTCAAGTTTATGGATTGGAATATAGTATCTGCTTCTGGCAGAAGTCCTACTGTGTTGACATGTGTGAAGTAATTTTTAGCAAGAGGTGATAGTTGTAGCTACTCTTAATTGTATTACTCCCAAGACTACCTGTTGTGGCTTGTGGTATGCCATACACTACACTAAGTAATAGGTACTGTAGGTATTGTCTGTATACCATTAATCTGCAGTTTCATACACGACTTAGAGGAAAACAATTAATCTTTCTGTGCTTAACTTATATGATTATGGTTCTCTAAATAAGTTATTATGTGTTGGTTAACATAACAAATGTGTACACACACACCGACACAAGCTAAGAATTTTTCTGTAGCCTGAGCACTCTATATAAATTGTTTGCTGATAAAATTGCTTGTGTTTTGACTTCTGGTCATAAAAATAGCATAGTAGATTGTAGTTTCCAAGCAACACCCTGGCCTCCGTAGTTGTTGAAAACACTTTAGCTTTTTAGCAGGATTTGTACATGATCAGATTTTTTTGAAAATGTTCTGTGACCTTCACAGATACCACATGGGGTTTAATGACAACAGAGATCTGGAGGAGTCGGTTATATCAGATGAATAATGCACTATATTTGCTGTACCGTATGCAGTGCAGATAAAGCTCACATTCTTTAGACTCACATTCCATAAACTGAAAGCTTCTTAGACACTTTCGCAAATGTCTAAGCTATGGATATTTCCTCAGTGATATCTTATACTTTAGCTGCCCTCTGCACCCTCCTAAAAAAAGAACACTTACCTCTACTTTTTTATCAGCTTGGGTAAAACATTGTTTCCCTTTCAGACACAACACTTCACATTTGTTTTCCATAAGATAGGGCGGCTAGTCAGCCTCCATCCATGTTCACATTACACATGCTTCATCAAACAACTGTTGCTACAAACTAGACATGTGCAGTTCGTTTCGGAAAGATTCATTATTCAGGCAAATTTTCGAAGATTTGGATGTATCCGAATTTCCGCATGACAGAAATGACAATGCAAACAAATACGAATTTCCGATACTGAAATTTATTAGCAGTAGTCTGTACAAATTTTTGTTGTAGCAAAGTGACATTGGAGAGAAAAAAAATACTTTTTTTTTTTACAGTCTGCAGAAGAGGAAAAGAAAAAGCGTGAGGTTCTCCGCCCAATTCATAGCAGACCCCTTAGGTCTGGTAGGAATGTTAGGAGGGACCCCCCCAAGTTAAAATAAAAAAAAGTGCGTGGGGTTCCCCCCAAAATCCATACCAGGCCCTTTAGGTCTGGTAGGAATTTTGAGAGGGGACCCCAGCCACCCAAAAATGGGATGGAAAAACATGGGGTCCCCCTAACATTCCTACCAGACCGAAAGGGTCTGGTATGAATTGGGGGGGAACCTCACGCTTTTTTTTTTTCCTCTTCTGCAGGCTGAAAAAAAAAAAATTAATGCTATGTGGTATACTATTTGACAGCTGACAATGTCAAATGGGCGGAGCGAGCCCCGTCCCGTCACAGCTCCCTCCACCCATCTGTTTACGTTCGGGCAGGAGAAGATGTCATTTTGCGGCGAGTTTTCGTCGGGTTCCGTCGGGTCGTTGTGCAGCGGGACTTTTTTTATTTCAGCAGGTCGGCAGGCGTTATGCATCGTGATTGATGCTGGATTACATCGATGGAGCCATTTTGTTTTTGAATTAACCTCCCTGGCGGTCTTATTTTTCCCAATATATTTTGTCTATTTTGTTTTCCGTTTTTTTTAATTTCCCGCTGGTTCCGCCCCCCTGCGGCGCAGCCGCTTGCAAGGGACGGAACCCGGAAAACGGATGCCGGCATCGGCCGGAGGACACAGCGCGGCTCGTAGGGAGAAGGTAAGTGAAGCGCTGTGCAATCCCGAGTGTGGCTCCGGGTTACCGCTTTTGGTACTGAAAATTAACCCCAAGCCACACTCGGGATTACCACCAAGAATGTTAAAGGAATAGTCAAAAATGTACTCTTTGGGTTTTTTTTCAATTAAATGATTTTTTCTAAAAGTCTGGTTTACTTTGAATTTTACCCTTTAGTGAATGAGTAGGGGTACAAGTACCCCTTACTCGTTCACATAGGGGGGCATCTGGGTGCCCCCTTAATTAAAGGGGTACCCCGATGCAAATAAGCCCCTTCCCAATGCCGGGAGCACATGGCCTGGTAAGGTGCAGGGAGATCTGCCACCCCCTTTCCTGCCCTGCCTCGTCTGTGCTCGGATCAAGGGTCTAGTAGAAATGTTAGGGAGCATCCCATGTTTTTTTCCCATTTCTTTGGGGCTGAGGTTCCCCTTTAAAATTCCTACTAGACCTAAAGGGCCTGGTATGGCTTTTGGGGGAATAC